>NW_020897715.1:16247979-16250658 GCF_003984885.1 Neopelma chrysocephalum | reverse complement strand
CACAGGCTTTGGGAGAGACAAGTGGTCAAAAAATTGTGGGAAAAATAAAGGACCGATCAACTACAACAGCTAACATGATCAGAAAGTGTGAAATACTGGTCTGAGGGCCCAAAAGACTCCCAAGTTCCACAGCCATTTGAATAAGGAATGAGAGTTTCCATACCATCTTAGACTCCACAACACTTCACAGATTTATTTTTTTTTCTTTCCCTGAGAAATGTTTTCCAGATTTTCTCTATTTCTGGCTCTTGCCAGTGATACAAATACCACAAGAACAGTCTATCTCAAAAGTGTTCTGGCAAACAATTCAGGTGCTGGCTAAGACTCTAATGCGTATTGGCTACATTAGGCTTTTATAACGTGTCAGCTAGTCCCTGATAGCTCTCATATGGTGATAACGATTATTCAGTCCAAGCTCTAAATGAGATGGAGAAAGTGCATGTATAAAGTGGGAAGCCATCTCTGCAACCATGCTCTCATTTCTACACTTGATATATTTCCTGGAAAAGGGGTGAATTCAGTGTCCCAGGCTGTTACTACTGAGAAAGGACCTTCTCTTCCCATCCCTATATTTATGGGTTCGTCACCTCTATTTGTCACCACTATGTCTTCACCTTTTTATTTTTCTCGGCTTAGTGATGCAGAGGTTGTGAACAGCTTAGTGCAACTCACATCTCTCTGTAAAGCAGATAATGATCCCAGTGACCACTGGAGAAAATTGATTGTGTTGGAACAAATGAGCCACTGCTGGACTGATGAACCTCACTGAAGGCAAGGTTTGCACGCAAGTGCTGATATTTTGGCATTGCACATCATGCATAATTTAATACTGGGAACCCAGAAGTGTCTGACTGGGCTTTGCAGAGAGCCTAACCACTCTGTTTTGCATGTCAAATTAACTACCCAGTAGTGAGCTACCCCAGCTAAATGATCACCCGTTGGCCAGCTGCCACACCACAAAGCTCCCCATACAACTGTCTCAAAAATGGAAACTTGTTATTCAGGAGCTGCCCTGTGAATACCCGTTCTGTCAAGACTGGAGGGAAATATTTGGGGCAGGCAGGCTGAGAAAACAGAGAGGTGTTAGGTGTCAGAATTGATTTAAATGGGCTGCAGCTTTGCATGGGAGCAATGGAGCTCAGCAGCCAGAGGATGGGAGGTAGTCAGGGTGGGGGGCTCAGGGGTGGAAGAAAATGTGCTAGATATAAGACTCAGATGCCTGAGAGGGTCTTTTGGAGCCAAAAACAGAGTATTGTCTGTTCCCACTTGACTTCCTAATCCTCACCAGCACTCAGAAGTAGCAATTGCCTTCTGTTGCTGTTAAACCAATAGAGGTTGCTCCTCGGGGGCCTAAACAGATTTGAGGCAAGCAACAGGCGCCCTAGATAAACATGTTCATCATAAATATCTTTCAGTCTTCTTCCAAAGCTGTTTTGAAACCGTTTCCACATTTAGTTATCTACAATAAGTTGTTTTCTTCCTATCTTGCACTGAGCCATCTCCTTCCTAGGTTTACGCTAATTTTCCTCTCTCTTCCACAGCCTGAGCATTTTTAGAAGTTCTGAGCATTTTTAGAAGGCTTTCGAACTTACTGCACCTCTCAGTAAAAGACCCCTTACCATATTTCCTTCCTCTATTTGATATCCAATAGTATTAAATGCAAGAAATCTTTCTAAAACCCATTTTTTATCAAGCTAGTGTAAATCCAGTTATATATTTTGCTACATTTCACTGCCACACATTTGCATTTACATTATTCATTTGTTTATAATAATAAAGGTAAGTTTATTGTAATTTATTTTTACTTTCTAAATATGAAGATGCTCAACCCTTTGATAATAACTTCGCTGGCCACAACCTATTGTGTGACAGTCTGATCTGTCACCCCATAAACAGTTGGGCTGTTTTAGTATTTTTTGTTACACCACTCTGTTAGCATTCCTGATGACTTTGGTTCCTTCCTTTTTTAAAACATGTCTGCAGGGTCTGTGAATCTACAGTCAGAGTGCCATAACTTATCAGATCTTCAGCTTTAGAAACACCCATCATTGCAGGCTTGATGTGACATCTCTGGTAAATAGTTTGCTCAAAGATCTTTTCTGAACTTCCTCTTTCTTCACGCACCTGGAAGTCTGTCATGCTTACAACCATTTTTGTCACCTGGCACAAACCCTTTCCCCACAAGTTAACCAGAGTTGTTTTTTACCTGGACAATTCCACCAATATGGCCACAGTGCAGGTTGGCAGTATGTAAATCAATGCACCCTACCAGATTTGGATTTGCTATTCTGACAGCTGTGCAATTATCAGCAAATTCTCATATTGTTCATTTGACAGCATGAAATGCAAACATTTAAAAAATAGCTTGTGAATTTTCACTTGCCCACTTGAGCCATGTGCACGTACGGGGTATGAAATATTTTGAAATCACAAGCCCAAATGCCATAAAATTCAAACACAGTTACCTTGTATGCAGACAAGCAGTATAGTCTATGTGTTTGTGAACTTGCTACCGGCCTGAATTAAGGGCCTGGCTGTAACTTTGCTTGCAAAATCAAATTCTAGAAATGAAAAAGAGTAAATCTCCACTCCTCCCCTCAGCAACTCTGCTGAGTTACAAGTTTTGAAGGAAGATCAAGGTCACTTTCAAAATGTGACCTTTCATGTAAGGCTATCAGC
>NW_020897715.1:16178424-16247969 GCF_003984885.1 Neopelma chrysocephalum | reverse complement strand
CTAACACCAGGTCCAAGGGTCTTTAACTACTCTGCATTAGGTGAGGAGACAGCTTCGCACATAAGAAAACAATAGCTCTGAAGTCTTTCCACATAGTCTATCTGCCTGTTCATTTTTGGCCTTTTAGTGGCTATCAACAGAATGAGTAAGGTGGCTTGTGGCTGACACACTGAAATCTCACCTCCCTACTTCACAGCTTTCCAGAGAACATCATATATATATGACGTAGGACTGACAGGGATCTTTCCCATGCTGATGGTCTTTGAGGCACAAAGTCTTTCCGGCCTTTCAACCTGATCAATATTCTTGCTTGACTTATGTTGCCCTTTCCTTCTTCCAGAATTTCCAGGCTTTCTCCCTAAAAACATGAGATACATCCAAAGGACACTTTTTTCCTAAAGAAGGTAGAAATTGTCTGATTGTGTTAACACTGCGTATGCTTTCTCGAGGAAGGCATTCTCACATCTTCCTCCCCATCTAACCTGGGCAGAGCTCTTGTCTGCCTACCAGAAGGCTGTCAACAGACAAATTTGACAGCTTAATTCAGGGACATGAAATTTCTTTGTGACATTGTATAACACAGGAACTTTCCCAGCTTGCAGTTTACCTAGAGGTGTAATTCTAAAACACTCCCTAAAACAGCCCACTATAGCTGTTCCCAGCCCCATATTCTTCCTGGAATTCACAGTGGCACTACCCCAAACTATGTCTCACAAGGAAGAAGGCACTCCTCTGCGCCCAACGCCTGTTCCCCAGACGCATTCCCTTCCAACCCGGTCATATTTCTCAATCTTCTCACTCTTTGACTGCCCTTTCCATAGCTTGTTTTTTGGTTTTTTTTTTGACAATGGAGTTTCCCATCTTGCAAACATCACATACAATTTTTTGTTGCCATATGTGTATTTGGATGTACTCGCATGCATGTTCAACTGTTTTCAGCCTAACAAGTTGTCCAGTTTTCTTTGCAACTGTCAGAAACTCCCATCCTCATTTACTATGCCATAAATCTTGTGCAAACAGCTAACTTAATTAGAAATAATTTTTATACTTGTTTTCAGATTATCGGTAAAAATACTCAATAGTACTAGACCAAACCCATACTTCTGTGGGATTGCATTAGAAACACACACTCCTTTTACTTAAGATTCTCCATTAGTAAATACAGTTTTCAGTCACTTGAATGATTTCTAATTTGTTGACTATGTGCAATAGTGCCCTGGCAGATTCACAGATTTTAATGGGAATGCAAAATATTTCAACACATTTTGAAGGAATTGAACCCTACCTTACCAGAATTAGCTTTGTCAGCCAGGAATGCAATCTTTTCAATGAACAAATTGAATTTATTTTAGTAGAATCCCTTTTCCATGAAACCTCATTGAACAACACTCATTGAATTCCTGTGCTTTAACTGTTATTTGATTGTGTCCCACTGCCATTTTTTCCCAGCATCAATATCACCCTAACTGACCTATAACTTCCCCTACTATGCCACTTATCTCTCTAAAATTTCAGCAGACTAGCTTCTTATTATTTCATTGGAATCCTTCCAGTTCTTCCAAACTTGAGCAATCAAATCCAGTATTCAAAAAGCTCCCGGATGCACTTCAAAAAATCTTGACTGCAAGTTAGTCAGATAATTTAATTTTAAGATATTTAAACTTTCATAGTTACAGTTTGACTCAGCTACCCTTGGACTGTGCCCCATCTACCAGTACACTACACTAATGCAATAGATTTTTTTCTTGGGCTACTTTCCAAGTTTTGTTCTCTAGGAATTGCATGGGCTCTTGGCTTCCTTTCAGGGGAACATATTCTTTTTAGTTTTTGGATCTCTTCACATTATGGTGCCTGGTATGATGGTTATGACCATTTTGACCATCGTCCTTCTCATGATGGTTGTTTCTATGCAAAATTACAGCTACAAGTTCAAACATTCTGCAAGAAAATCCACATCCTGAGAGGCACAACTTTAGCAGCACATCAGAGTACAAGCTGTCTCCTCTTTTGCTAACCAAAGGTAGTTTTATTTTAATTTCTGTGTTCTATTTTTATTTACACCTTGCTAACAATCAGCTGACAGAATGCAGGCATTTGGCATTAGCAAGCACAAATACTGAGCAAATTAATCTGCACTGGATTTCTTAGATCTAGCAAAACAACCTGGCTAACTGAAATCTTCCCTGTTTTGTACATGGTCTAGGATGTGTGTCTCTTCTATGTGTGCTACTGCACATGTGTGTATGTCTACGTAAACCATATCTGACATCAATATATGATGCCTGCATTATCAGCATGGCCAACCTAATTTTCTCACTGTCCTTCACCTTTTCCTTTCTTTTTTTCAGTATTAAGACACCATTTATAAGCCTAGGACACCAATTTTGCACACCAATCAATCTAAAAATAACAATAATCACCTTCCTTTAATTTAAACCAACTATTTTAACCATGAAGGTGATGTTCATTAGCCACACTACCCTATGTGCTCTGGCCTCTTTTGTACTCTCTAGACCTCTTCCTTTCTCTCTGCAGTTGTCAGTGCTGTGTGCATAACAGGACTCTGCTGAAGCCATGCAGCACTTTCCATTCTCCCCAGAAGTGTTATGCACATGCTCTGCTAGCTCAGCTAATCACTATCTTTTTAAAGAATGGCAGTCACCTCCTGGGAAAGGACAGGAGGGAGATTCCTCCTTCTCCAGGGAGATGCCAAATACACCAACAGGTGAAGCCAGTTGGTGTGAATTCACAAACAAACAATGACACATAAAAAAGGATCTCTCTAGCAAGTGTTCTTTTTTTGACATATCCAAGTCTATAAAATACAAAGGGACTATTAAAATGCAAAATCCAGACCTATTGCATTCCATGACTGCTACAGGTTGGTAGCAAGTTGAGAAGGAGAAGTGAGTTTTCCCTGTAGTAATTTATGATTCCCACAGAGATGATCTTCCCTGTTTGTTTTTACATGATGTGGTACAAACGGGAAAGGACTGATCTCCCCTTAGTCTAGGAATATGGATATGACTTACCACCTGTCTGTGCTAGCATGGTCCATGATCCCTTTCTGCAGTGGCAGTGTTTTGAGGATGTATACAGGATAGTTTTCCAACATTCCTCATTGGCGTGCTTTGGGCATCAATGCCAATACCAGAACAGTCTTTTAAATAAACACAGATACAGGCCAGCCAAGGCTTTGAGATAAAAGGCAAAGGATTGAATGAAGAGATCTGTGTGGCATGCTTATCTGGGGTGCTCTGGATACATCACCAGAGAAAGCAGAAGAGGCACCAAATTGACTTCAACTGACTTGAATCTCATGTTCTCATGACCTTGAAGAACTAGAGAGAAGGGGAAGACAGCTGGTATTTTATGTGAAGGTCATGAGCAGCACGGATAGGACTCTGTCTCTTGGCCAGCCAAGAGCAGCACCCAGAGCTCACACTAATTTTGATACAGCGAACTTCATCATTTCTGCCAGCAAAACAAGTCTCCTATGAGGTCTTCTAAACATAGGCCTGCTACCTCACAGCAGTCCTCAGGGAGACCTTAAAGGGTCTGACAAAATTCTCAGTTACATGGAGCTAACTTCTCTATAACTAGGATTGTGCCCTCAAGGACATAGAGAAGCAGACACTGGACTGAGGTATTCTCAGCCTGGGATGTGAGCATTTTCCTTGGGAAAGGTCAATCAGGTGTTGTGCATAATCCTATGCCTGGTGTTGTCTGTAGTCTGGATCTCCATGTTCCAGTGACACACTGTCCTGTCCCTTGACAGCCTAATGAAAAACAAAAACCATGTAAGTGAAAAGTTCCCTTATCCTAAACTCAGACAAAATCGCTGTTCTGCTTTTCCACTGTGATTCAATACAGCCTCTGCAAACACTGTCCATACTTCTTGTTTTCAAAGACTGACAGCACTGACTGCTCTTTCCCTTTCTCTCCTGCAGCACTGACTGGAGCACCAGCCTTGGCAGAAGCTGCTCTGAAAATCCTATCCTAAATCTGCCTTACAATTTTTAATAAAAAAGAAGGTCTTAGCTATGGTGTCCTTGTTGAAGGTCAGCCTAGGTAGTTGCATACCGTATTCTTACAGTTCCATGCAATGTCAACTGGAGTCAAAATGCTTTGGTGCAATGTCAAGGCTTTATGCTACACACTCTTGACACTCAGCTCATAACAAACTGTATGGTCCATCATCACCTGAGCACCTGCTCCATAACAGTCTCTGCCTTCTTTCAGCATCACCCCAAGATATGTCACATTTCTATGCCTGAATAGATTTAATGCAGAACTGTAATGTAAATATTTTCCAAGCTTTATGTCCTGTGTTGTGTGCTGATGTAATTAAAGACCTTACCAGAATGCAATTACCAGGCATGGACTCACCAAGGCAATTGAACTTACTAATATTTTGAAATTAAAGACTTAACTTTCATGCTATATAATTATTTTTCAGTGTTAGACGCATCTTCCAAAATTCATCTATTTCTGTGTCCTTGTTCCTCTGATCTGCCATTTCTCAAGCCCATGGGGAGATGTGGAAGTTTCAAGCTTTTATTGAAATTCACCAGATTCCCCTCATGTTCCTGACCCAAGTCACGGCAAATAATTCTACCTAGTTGGCAGGTCACTAGTGCTTGTGCTACATCAAAAACTACAGTGCATGCTCCCATGTAAGAGATCGGCAAAAGCACTTAAAACCTTGAAAGTAGAACTTATTTTTAACCCAGCAAAGTTGTCAAAATTTATATGTTTTGTTCTATAGAAAGTTCTGATATCAACATTTATTTTGGATGCACATCTGGAAGAAATGCCGAAACAGTAATGTTTTTACTGAAAGCAAATGTATCCTTTCTCAGAAAAAGTTTAGCTTCAGCTTGGTTTGATATAACTGTACGTCCCTTGGAACTGCTGTAGTGCCTCCTGAGGGTGATACATCATGTTTCTCGGCCGATGAAGTTCCCAGCCAGCATCTTGTGATGTTTTGTGGCCATCTGACTCTCAGAGTACATTGCAGAAATTTAATGAGAGAGATTATTATGACGCATTATGGGAGTATGATGTCTATAAATTAAAATGTCCACGAGGCACACAGTAACTCTTGTGGACATAAATTAAAGCTGAACTGCCCCTTCATGAAATGTTTTAATTCAGTTTGACAAACCAAAGTATTTCAATTTAAGTTGAGCTAATTCAAAACAAAGCATTTTATTTTTCCCAACAGGGAGTAAAAATCTCCAGCAGAAGTGCCACAGGGAAATTCAAAGCTCTTAAAGACTAAATTTCCATTCAGAAAAAGATATTCATGGGAAATATCTGACCCCCAATAATACATACTCCATATCCACATATTTATATAAATATATAGACAAATATATTATCACAAACAAAGAAATATAAGCCTGGACTGTTAAATATAGCTTAATGGGCTTAATATGCAGTTGGTGATATTTAAATTACAGTTTGTTGTATAATATCCAAGTAGGAAAAGGAAGTCATAGAGCATTTATTTCTAACATTTATTTCTAATGCCTATAGGGATGACTCTATATGTTGCAAGCTCATCTCAGTAGAGGGTTTTTTTTTCCCTAAGTTTCACGGGAAAGGGAGCTGAGAGGAAAAAGTGATGTGTTTCGTCTCAACCTTGATATGTTCACAGCACTGACAGGCCTTCTATTGCTTCATTACAATCCTGTAACACTAGCAATTGGGAAACATCTCATTACTTCTGCACAATTTTCTGACTTCCCATTTTAAAAGAGGAAATCTGTTTCCCTGAGGCAGAGCTCTGCTATTGCGTTGTGACAGAAAACCGTGTGTTTATGTATGGCTGGGAAAGGCCTACGTACACCTTTTGTATTACCACTGTTTAATTGGGAAAGATTTCACTTATTTTGGGCTCCCAGAAAACTTATTTCACAGTTTTTTTCGAGAGGATTTCTGTTTCCTGGAGACCAAAATTCTGTTTAGTCTCCAAAGAAGAGTCCTATCCCCAGGAATCCGTGCCATCAGAGGTAGAAAGGTGCTAATAACATCAAATTCAAACACCTCATAGTTTTTAATGAGGTTTCATCATGGCAGAAAGTATGAAATTAGGCTCTTGTTATTCTTATTTCAGAAACCATGAGTCATTGTAGGCTGTTTCAGACACAGAATAATGGCAAAGCAACTTTGGAAATTGACAGTAACTGTTCTTATAGCAACACGGTTTGCCACTCACAGCTGCAATGCCGTGTCAGAAGCACAGTGTTAACCTGGCCCATGACGCTGGAGATTCCACAGCCACGTCAGCTCTGCCAGCTGCGTCCTGCTTCCAGCAACAGCGAGGAGTCCTGTAGGAGGGGATATTTCTGGGATGCAGCTAAGCCACAGGGATTGCAAGCACCAAGGGTGCTACAAAACTGTGTAGACACACACAGGGAGAACCATGTCCATCATTCCCCTCTGCTCTCTGACCCCACCTGACTGTGATGGCACGTGGCTGTGTCATAACAGCTTGTGACCGTGAGCTGCTTCTTGATAAGAAAACTAGACCACTCATTTTCCATTCCTCATTTTCCTCACTGAGCTGTAGGGTCTGACTTGCCTGTCTGCCTCAACCATCTGGCTGGAGTTATCCTCATGACCTTTCCAGAGTCTCTGCTTTCCAGGATGTGTGCCTGCCTCCCCACGCTGGAGAGAGCTTTCCATTCTGTCCCGCTAGATATACGCCCTGGCATTTGCACTTATTCAAACCTAGTTTTTCTCAAAGGGTTCTGTTCTATCAGGTGATCAAGATTGAATCAATACTCTGAAAAATTGCCCTCTCCTCCCTATCCTTTACCACACCACCATCTTTGTCTTCCCCACAAACTGCATCAGCTGTAACTTTGTACTTCTCACAGCCCGCTGAAGTGACATGCTTGTCCCTGTTTGCCAACACTGCATGTCTGGTGTTTCCACACAAAAGTATCACTGCACAATAGGAGATGAATATAAACAGATTAACAGTTGACAAAAGAAGCTGGAAAACATTGCTTCTGGTAGAGGAATAGCAAAATACATTGTATAGTAGAACACTGGGCAGAAACACTCCAGGAGATATGGATATAGCTCCAGTCAAGAGTACTATCAGCTTTTATGTACTGCCCTACTATTGGGGCAACGAGGCCCTCTGTACCTTCCAGAGAGACACCAGCTTTCAGAGAGAGACAAGTCTGTGCAGTGCAGGTTGCCTTTTCTCTGTGTCTGGAGTCCTTGCTACATGACAGCATCAGCATCTGTAGCTGCAATTTTGAGCTAGAAATAGCATGAAACATTTTTTCCTTCCTCTGTGCCCACTATGCCATTCACGCCACCAATGTCCTGCTGCAGACCCATCCAGTCCTTATCCCATTTACCCTCCTCCTTCCCTATATTTATGCCAGACTTATTTTGAGCCTCTTTATGTGAGCCATTAATCATAGCATGGTTAGTCATTTAAAAATAAAAAGAATTACTGGTCTATGGACGTGACAAGTCATTTCCAGCTACTGAACAACTTGGCAAGCGATTTTTTTTCTCTTTGGTTGAAAATATTCTAGACACACCAGGGAGGTTTTTTTATCTGTGTGTTTGTATAAAGAGAACATGTAAATGTGTCAGAGGGGGTGAGATGGGAAACAGCCAACTCCTGAGCAGTTGCTAAAAGATGACACTTTGTGAACTATGTTGATAACCCTCTGTGGGAGGAATAGCAAAAACTTAATTAGTACTGATATGTATTAGGAGAAGTCTTATTTTTAGAGTTCTGAAAGGAGCCTGCAGGAACTTCTTGTTTTAACTTCTTGTACAGAAGTACAATGCCTTGACTGCACAGGAAGGTGAGAAGCTTCGCAGGGAATAAGATGACCGAGAGTTTACTGTCACTTAGCTTTGTTCAGTCCATACAAAAGGCCTGCTGACTTCTAGGAAGGACAAAAATCAGGCTTGTAATTTCTGGGATCTAAACTAAAATGAAGAAATAAATAGTTTTGACATATGGAAAAGGACCTTAACTATGAGGTGTCCCAGATTAGTTTGCTGCCTGCTCCTTGACTAATCTAGGAAAAGTCATTGAACCTTTTTGTACTTCACCTCTGTCCTGGCAAATAGCAATAGCAGGAACATTTGAGACACAGATAGCTTTTCCCCCTTGTCCATATTTTTTGCTTTTAAGAAATGTTGTGCTTTTTGCACTAGGACATGCCTAAAACCTTTAAAAACTTTCTACAGAAGGACAGAGACGTTTTATGAAATCCCTGGTGAAAACATGCTAGGATAATTCACTCAGCATGTGAGGGTCTCAAAATTAATTCAAAAGTGTAACTCAGACACATGAATCTAACTCTTCTCCTATAAACATTAATACCGTAGTTGTCAAACCCTTCTAGGTCAGGCCAGCCTCATCCCAGAGTGGAAAAGACCCTTCTTTCAGATAAAGACTTTTTCATTAAAAGTAGCTCTGGCCCAGCAAAAGATTGTAGTTTCTTGAGAAGAAGCTCTTCTATTCAAATAGTCTTCCCTATTACAGATAACATTTTGCAGCTTTCACTCTGGACCAGTCTCATCTAGTAGCTGGGCTTTTCCATGACGCTTCAGTTGAAGTGAATGGAAAACATACTGTAAATTCTTTGCTGTCAGTGTAATTTAGATACTGCACTTATCTGAGGTGACCTCACTCTTGTGGGAAGTCCCTTGGTTTTACCGCAGAACATAAGATAAAGAATAAATTAGTAATAACAAAACTGAACAGTGAAAGACACTTGCTGAGAGCCCTATGGGAGCACTGCTGTGGATGCCTCTTCCACTGTGTGCAAAGTCAGAGACAACATAACTGAACAGGAAAATACGGTGAGAAAATCTTTGTATAGCATCATAGAAAGAAGACTAAAAATAATCCAAATTTTGTTTTCCACTTATTTAATAAATCATCTTTCTAAGGAGAACAGACACTTTGCAACCTCACAGCCGTATTTTTAGGAGGTGGTAATAATTTGCAAGAATGGTCCGAGCTGGAAGAGAAGTAATTGATCTGAAGGGCCACAACAGATTGGTGCTGACTGATTTAAACTGCAACACGGTTAGCTGAGATTAAATAGCAGGGAACTTTATAAAAAGTCAACTGAGCAAGAGAAAATGCTTTTCTTCACACCTTCACAGGAGGTGTGAAGGATTCAAAGAGCTTGGGGCACATCAGGTTAAGTCTTGTGATCTATTCTGACATAGGGTTTCTTGGGCGTCAGTACAGGGGATGTTTGCAGCCCTGATGGATACTAAGGACATGTCCAGGCTTCTCTCAGTGATGCTCTAACTCTACCTATGCAGTATGGATGCAGTGTTATAACACCATGGAAAAACAGCCTGTGACACACAGGTGTCTGAGGATCTGCCTCACTGATTGGAGCCACTGATGTTGGTGTGGTCCAGATGATTGTCAGCCATAGGAAGAGTTGAGCAAATGTCCCAGGTGCAGCCAGCCAGTGTCCATCCTGTATGGACAAGACAAGCAACAGCTTTGCTGTTACCTTCAGGAGGCTCCACCCCATCACCACCCTGTACAGATCCACATAGATACTTGTTCTGGGCTGGGATTCCTAACTCTTCAGCAAAACCACTTCAGTAATTCTGATGAAAAGCTGTCCTGCATGACACTTCTGTGTTGGGTGTCCTGTTCCCTGGAGCTTTGGTAGCTCCAAACAGTGCTTGTCATAACATCTTCCATGTTTCCATTATGGTTTGAAAGATAAATGAAGGGAAAACCAGCCATGCCCAGGAAAAGGAGTTTTGAATATAAGTGAAATATAAATATCAGTGTACTGTACTGTCACAAGAAACACTGCTCTGAGCCACATATATCTGTCCCCTTTCTGAATTTTAAGATGCCCCCTTAGCCCAGCTGGCAGCATTATGATTCAATAACTGCCACTCGCTGTCAGACACTTACTGTCCAAGGAAGGCTGCCGAAGAAGCCAGCAATTCCAATGAGCAACAGAGTTTTCTTGTGTGACAGGAATCGTTTATTCAAGCCTGTTTCTAAGATGGGGAGGATGCTAAAGACAAATTTGACTTTAGTGCTAAAAATATCCAGCTTTATTAAAAATTTTTGCCAGGGCAGGAGCAATATTTTACAGCCTGTGAAGTCATTCCTCCTGGATCATTTCAACAGTGGGAATTTTCTTCCATGTGCCTTCATGCTGTACACACTGTAGGGAGAAGGAAGTTATCAGAGATTAGGGCATATTGAAAAAGGCATAAGAAAATATGTGCACATCTCCTCTTTCTCTCCTTATAGTTAGTTCTGTGCAAATGCTGCCTCCTAGAGATTCTCGACCTCTCCCAAGTTTCATGGCTATCTCCATGTGAGAAACTGAATGGCCACTGCAGCTGCTACCTCCTCCTTCTTCATTTTCACTTCCAGTTTGTACTCAGTGGTGGGATGAACAGCAGTGAATACCAGCATTCATCATCACAGCCATAGAAACTTATAATGAGATACAAGAGTGCTGTACTTTAGACACTCCGTTTCTCCTCCTGCAAACAAGCCTGCCAAACCAAAGGGCCAGGTTGTTTTGAGAAGAATGAAGGGATGCAGCTTCTCATTTGCTGGCAGTGGTTGAAGTGGTATTTCTGTTTGCTTAGCTGGTCCCTCAGAAGACCATTTCCAGGCACACTGCATTCAGGGGTTTCCTGCTACATAGTGATGGGAAGAAGACAGGTTAGAATAGGTGAGTCCATCTGCTTAATTGGATCCTGCAGAAGGACAGTAGAGAAATTCACTTACATAAAACAAGAGCAAACTGCTGCTCTCAGACAATTATTAAGCATGCTTGGAGACACAGTCTAAGCTCATGCATAGCAGACAGTTGCCACTTGGATTTCTGAGAACCCACTCTGTTGTGGCGAGCAAAGGCCATGATTAGTGCTAACCGTACCATGAAGTGGTTACAAGCAGAATTAAAACATGTCATATGCATAGCCACTACTGTGATTGCTATGGGTTTTGGGGAAGAGAGTGAGGAAAACATCAAATACAGCACAAGGGAATCCCTGAGAGACACAAAGGCTCAAGCATTTGTATCTCCCAGCTGGAAAGTTAAGTTGTTGAAAGGAGACTGTGGTTTTAAGGAAGCTCACTGGATAGATCTGTCAGGGTGATAAAAATAGTTTGTGTTTTTGTTCCATCTCCAGCAGCACCCATGTTATTCCCAGCATGGTCACAACTTGGGCCTCAGCCTCCATCTGCCTGCTTAGGGGAGATCATTTCATCGTGTCAGCTGTCTCAGAGTCATGGATGTGCACAGCACTACTAATCTGTTGCAGCAATTTTCCATGGCATCAGTCAAATTCAGCAATATTCCTTTACCTGCATCTATCTGAGTGACAGCCTCTGTCCTGTGTTCCACCTCAAATGCCTTTAAAGACCAATACAGTACCCGGTGGCGTTGCCTGGGGCTAACCTCAAAGGCAGTTGAATCGAATTGTTAGGGTAAGATTCAGCATGTCTAATTTCAGGGGTCTGCAAGGAAGCAGTTTATGACTCAGTGGGTTGCCCTGGGTCCTCTTGAAAGTCATAAAGAGAAGTAAACACTTTTAGGATCTGATCTGTTTCACTCATTTTAGATGTCTACATCACAATGAGGAAACTAGCAGTTGGTAAAGGGAGACTGTGCATCCAGACATCTAACTCAGAGGAAGATGTCTACATCTGTCAGCTGCATCCTACCCATTGTGACTAAAGGGAAAGAGTGCATCATACTTGCTTACATTCAAAATTTATGCCATCCAAAGCTTTCTGCCAAAACCAGCAAATCTCTTCACATGATGAGACAGTACTCAGTATTATGTGGTTTTCATTTACTCCTTGAAGCCTGAAGAAGTCAGAAACTGTAAGTGTAAGGAAGTCTGGAGTGCAATATTGACCTTATCACACAAGACCATTTTTGGTACATCAAAGCCCAACTTCCACTCACAGCTTCTGGTTGATAGTTCCAGGCCCTTAATTCACTCACTAACTTACAAACTTCATAAAAGTTCCATGTAATAACAATGGATAGAATAAGGGAAAAGAAAAAGCGCAGGCTTTGCTCAGAAACATGGTTTGAATTGTTCTTACTAAAGCATGGGCAAATGTTTTGCCAAAGCAAGGAAGAATAAGTCTACAGCTAGTGTTTAAAATACCCTAAGTGACTAAGCAGTACTTGACCCAGCAGGACTGCAGCTTGAGGTTACTGGCAGCTCATTGCCTAGAAACTGTTTAGGCACAAATATGAAGAATAATAAGTTATTTTCATTTCAAGGAGCAAAAGGATTTTATGTGTATTAGTTGAATTTATCAAAATTCTTTCATTTCTTACAGTATAAAGTGATATTTGTAACAATAATACATAGTATTTATAACACATTTCTGCTGTGAATTTTCCTAGAAGAAAAAACAAGGAAAATACATCCGTATTGAATTTGACAGGCAGGGATTTTTCCATCTTCCATAACTCCAGTTGTTTCACTTCCTCTTCATGAGAATGAAAAAGGCACAGAAGACTTAAAATTGACTAAAAACTCACATTGTCCAACAGTTTTGTGGAGTATCTCTAGATGCTAATACCTCTGAGCATCACTTCAGTGTTTAACAATTGCAGGATTTTGATGGTAACATGTAATTGTTGGTTCATTCTGGCTTGTGGCACTAGATCATTATGATCCTCTCTGCTCTAACTAATGGTGCCTTCTCGACATCCTGATTTTTTGCTGTTGTAGTTCTCATGCTACTAGTTGCTAAATATATGATATCTGCAATATTGTAAGCCCTGAAGAATCATAGAATATTTTCAGTTAGAAGGAACTCATAAGGATTATCGAGTCCAGCTCCCTTACAGACCACTAATTCATATAATGGGCTTGATTCTCTACCATCTCTTATCTGGAGGTGCTGCAGTGCCTTTGCAATGGAAAAGACCTGTAAATGACATAGTTCCCTAGGTTGGTTCTGTAGACGGTGCATGCTACTCTCTCACATGCACACACACATGGTTCACACTATGAAAGGGAAAGATAAGCAATCCACGTATGCTGCACACCAGCCGTTGATCTGATCATGTGGGAAAGAGCACTCCATGTGCCAATAAATTAGAGCCGACTTTAAATTTTGGGGGATGGTGATGATGTGACACTGCACTGGATGGAGCCTTGTAATCAGGAGAGCAGCACTAGGCTCCACAAGACACCCCAACCCCAGCCGTGAGAGATACCCACGCTCTGTTCCTGCTCTGCTCCGACTCCCCAGTGCAGCGCTGGTATGGCCAAGCTGACTCTGCCTGGTTTGCTGCTGGGGTGCTGAGCACACATAGTTCCAGGGCCACCACACCCTCCTTCAGCTCCAGACACAGCGAATGACATGCACCACTGAGTCAGCCACTCACTGTGGCCTTTAGCTTAAGGCCCACAAAATTAAAAGTCTCTCCACTGTGTTGACAGCTGGAATCGTTTTGGTTATGACTACCCTCCAGCATCACACTGCTTTTCTGACTATTCTGACTAGATGACACTAAACAAAACTCAGCTGAATGTTTCAGACTACAAACAGCTTTGTGAAACCAGAGTGTCTCTGACACACAGCCCTGGGTAACTGCCATCATTCATTCTCAAAAGCCAGCTTCAAACAGCACCATCTATGTTTGATACGCCCTTTCCAAACATCAGGATTTATTCTTGGGAGCACACAATACCCTGGGTCTGTACTAAAGAACTCATTGTTAGAGTTCACAGGTCTCAATAAATAAGTCCCAATCTTCAGCTTGCCATTTTAAAGGAAATATGGTCAATTATATAGATAAAACTAGGAAAAAATTGCCTCACACTTCATCTGCCTATGATTAAAAAACCATACCCTGCTCTGAGACTGGAGAAAGGGCAACATCCAGCCTGGCTGTTTTGGGAGCTCCTGGAAAGCAGACATGTCTTGAAACCTTAGCATAACACTGGGCATTGCACATCATTGCTGCAAGTGCTCCTCTATGCAGGGACAAGTGGCACAGCGACCCCTTCCCTACCAGCATGGATCCATGTGGAGCTTCATGACGAAGCTCTTTCCCCATCTTGTTCCTCTGTGGGAAGCAAGTGTGGAAGGTCTTGGTGTGCCACAGTCCAACATGCCTGCTGTCTGCAGCAAGCTCTACCCAGCATTTTTTTCCTGAACTACCTCTGGCATTATTCAGCTAGATCCCTGCATGGTGGAGACAAGTGTGTGGACATGAAGGAAAGGGCTGAAAATCAATAGCAGTAAAGTTTGCTTATGAGAGGAGTGCCATCGGCAAAAAAGGGAAAACACGCTAAAGACATAGGTGGCTGAGAGAACAGCGTGTTTTGCTGAAGAAAACTAAGCCTGTTTCAGGGTCTCAGTTCTAATTTTTAAGAAATTCTGTAATACCATTGGAAAAGGTATACAGTGAGAACTGCAGTCTGCTACTGCATCTCTGCGGCAGTGTCTGACTCTGAGGTCGAGTGAGCAAAAGCAGCTTACACTCTTGGTAGCAAGGTATGGATTTTGCAGAAAATGAGAATGAACCCACATGCAGTGACCTTCAGAGTGAAACTATTTTCTTTAGACTGTCTTGATGGAAGGATGGATGGAAGGAAGGAAGAAAGGAAGGAACAAAGGAAGGAAGGAAGAAAGGAAGGAAGGAAGGGGTAAAAAATGGGAGACTAATGATGTAGGAGAACTAAGTCAGAAAAGGGTGAAAGATTAATAATTTATAATTAAAATACAAGGAAAAAAGCCTGTAAGCATGATTACAGAACTATAGGAAAACGTACTGCTTTATGCAGAGTTCTGTATAAATGGATAAGTCTGATTAAAAGCTTAGGGAGAGAGAAAACCCCCTCCAGAAGGAAAAAAAATCAAAAGGATGTTTCTTTGCTCATTGGGAGTGTTATGCTGATTCTTCTTTCCCTCAACTATTCCGGAGACTTGCATTATGGTCATTACTCCTATTCATTTGTTCTCCTTTGCTTTGTAAACCAGGAGAATGACTTCAGGATAGAGACAAGAGGGCAACTTTGGGCCATCTGGAAATTTTGCCATCTCTAGTGAAGAAGGTTTAAATAGTGACAGAAGCTTTACAGCACAACACAGGCAGAGAAACAAGACACTCCATCTTGGGGAGATGACATTTGCCAACTTCTAGGCTTGTTATTGATATCCTATCAGATACAACCACACCGGATTATCCTGTCAGGAATGGTAACATGCAGCACAGAAGGTGCAAACAGTTATTTTAACTCACTGCAGGAACACGTGCACTCACACACTACACACTTTGAGGATGTTACCCTGCGGAAGGGACACCTATCAGCTAAAGATAGGCATAAAGCATTTGGAGCCTTCTCAACACATGCTCGCCCGGGTCATTTTTATATACAAACAAGCTACTTCTTGAAAGCAAGGACTGAAGCTCAGATGAGTATTTATTGAGCATACACTTAATCAAAATGCTGAGTTTGCTGCTGAAGCAACAGACTCATGAAAATAGAAGGAATAAAAGTCAAGAACTTTTGAGCTGAAATGTTTGAAAAGCAAAGACTCATGAAACCACAATAGCTCTGAGTAAATGTCTTGTCTGAATGCTAATTCGTGCCACTGAAAAAGTATATATAACACCAACTATAGCAAGAAGAAAAAACATGCACGCTTTAAACAAACTAAACCCCTCCAAAACCACCCTGAACCATATGCAGTGCTGGAATACAATTACTTGGGGTATATATTCCTAAGGAGCAGTTTTTATCAGCCAGTAGCTGGCTTACATTTTCTCAAATAAATAAACTGTATGTGTGTGACTTTCTATTGCTTCATGAAAACAAAGTTACGTAAAAGCTGGTTATTTGCAGCATAACCTTTCTGAAGAAGCCTCAGCTGATATCGGGTAATTATTTGCCACCCGAATCTAATACTTTCCACCCCGTGCCAAGTCATTTACATGGGATCTGCAGGGTGTGATGTGGATCAGAAATACCTTCACCATCCGTCAGTGCTGAAAATCACTGGAGCTGGATCCATCTGCCCGTGTTTACCCAGCAACCAGAGTCGCGTTGCTAATGCGAAGGTCGCCCCATGTGAACCCATCAATCAGCGAGCTGGCGTTTTCAACTCTGTACCAATATCAGAAATAAGCTCAAGGGAACAGCTTTTAACCCTTCACTGTTTTTAAATGGCTGGGTCCATCTGTCCTTCATGGAAGTAGTTTTCAGAGTCACTTCCAAAGTGACCTTCTGTATGCAACTTCAATACCTTACCTATGAGATACACCTCTGACCTGTCCACAAAACTGTAACTTACCTGCTGAATACATCTCAGTATAGATAGTGTAGCTAAATAAGCTGTATCTTCTGGATTTAAATGTCAAGAAAAGTCCTAGTGTGTATGCTCTAAACTGATCACCAGCTATACTAAGATACAGTTTAAACATTTCAACTCAAAACACAGTATTACATTTAATGACAAGTAGCTTTCAATTTTATTTAAGGTTGAAGTGGTTCCTGTGGGTTTTTTAATTCTTAATTTGATTTATGGGGGACATCTATGTCAAGATTACAAATGCAGTCAGCTGCTCAGTCATACTTTCAGGTAATGTTCTATGTGCCCTTCTGCTTTGTACAGATCGATGCCTTTATCCTCTTTCTGTGATTAAAGCTAGCCAAATTTATTAATTCAAAAAATTATTTCTATTTCTAAATTGTCTGCATACAGATTGGGATTTCCATTAATTTCATTCTTAGCTGAAATCGTTCAATGGGTGCTTTGTCCAGGCACACCTCAGATCATAAACTTTTCGTCACTGACCTGCAATGACTGATTCAACCATCTCATGTTCCCAGTACTGAGTCTGGTAGAGCTGTGTGTCTGTGTGTGGGTTAGAACCCCAAACAGAGAAGAAAAGGTTTTGATGAAGGCATGTGCTACAAAGATTCACAACTGCAAAACCTGAAGAAGCTTATCTTGGAGCTTGTGGAAAATAAGCATAACTAAAAAATACATGATCTTCATTTGCCACTGAAGTGTATTCACCTCTTGGCAATAGTTCACAAGAACATGGGCCCTGGCCTGAATTCTGACTTTATAAAATTTTAACCCTAGGGAAGTGTCCTGAAGCATTCAGTTAAACAGTTGAGATGACCTAGATTATAGCTTGAGCTAATAAAAGCTGTTCTTTTAAGAAGTTCAACCCTGTTGTGCTCCAAATCAACTTGTGGAGAGACAGTTAACTGTGAAATAATCCATAGCCTTCCCTTATGTGTCCTAGATTATTTCAGTGTTTGTTTTTAATTTATTTGGCTGCTTTTTGTTTTTGATAAAACTGTTCTAAAATATGTACTCCTAAACAAGGTATTTAATAGAAAATGAAGTGATCAATTGAAAGTCAACTTGTTTTGAAAAATGACGCTATTTTATGTGATGAAATTTTGTGAAATCTTCTGAGAAATAAGTGCTTTACATCATGTTTTTGCAGTGTTTGCCACTCATGCTTGAGACCATTAGCTTACACGAATTCTCATCTATCATTCCTCTAAAGTATTGCAATGGGAAATGATTTTGGCTTCTTAGCTGTTCTGCTGCTCACACAAAATCCAGTGACAAGTCATCAGAATGTCTGTGATGAGACAGTGGTCTCAGCAGCTTTGTGCAGTGGCAGAGATGACAGTGTGAGGTGCTAATACAAGTCAGTGATTAATGGGATGTAAGAACACAGATAGATTAGATTGGATTAGGCATGCATATGTTTAGTTTAAATTTAAACCTTAACCGAAAAAAAAACAAAAAAACCCCTCCCCAAACAAACAAATAAATAAAATCTTGTTGTTTTTTGCCTTGACAAAAACACCAAGCTATTCTAAATTACTCTCTGGCTTTCCAGTGGCAAGGAGCTTTAATTCAAAGAAGTCTCATGCAGCCTGACAAATCATGGTCTCTAAATCTGAACTCTTTCTGTCTATTACCTGTTTTATACCTGTCACAGCAGCAGCAAAGACAGATAAAGGAACCAGCAGCAGGTTCCAGGGTGGACCTAGCCCTGGACATATTGTGTGTTACATTGTTGTAGGCAAAGGTGGGATTTAAAATCAACCAACCCATATAAGCAATCACTTCCAATTCAGTATTAATCAGTTGAGAATATCCTTGCTACAGCAGGAGCAGTAGCTCTGTGTAGTACTATGAAAATCAATGAAAATTCAAGCTGTATCACAGATGTACTCTCTGTGCCTCATTTTTCTGCAGATGAAACTGGGCTGCAAAGTTTGTATTAACCTGTGGCTAGACTTGTAGGAATTCATGGCCCTGTGTTATCATGCACTGGGACATCAAGTGGTCTCCTCCTTACAGACTCCTCCAAAGTTTTTCCTTTCCTATAGGACCACTAAGACAGTCCTTGTATGAGCTATGATTTCCTATTCTCCTGCTAGTCTATGCATCAACTTCAACAAAGTCAGGTCCATGCAAGCACCTGTTTAAGCCAGTTTAAACCACCTCTTCCTTCCTGAAACAAAATGCAGGGTATCTTCCTATAATTTTTGCAGACACTTTAATCTGAAATACTCTGAGGTTTTATTATTAAAAAATCCTGTGTATTTTCTTTTTTTCTGCCAAATCATGCTCTCTCTTTTCTTCTCAGTGCTTGAATACCAGGTGACTTTAAAGGAATTGCTGAGATAAGGAATATGGAAGATTAGTATGTTCTCTCAGATGCAGCTCTTCACATGAGAGAGAGAAGTGTGCTTTAGCCTTTAGATATTTTTTCCCTTACCTACTCCAAGGTCTTGGTAAGTCATGGCCAAGTCAGAGCCCTTCATCCCCAACATGATCTCATTGGACATTGTTTGATCCCAGGAAAATACTGAGGGACCTACTCAGAGAAACCTGGCTCAGTTAGAGATAGAAGCACATCAATAAAGACCTTGGCTGGGTATCTCTACCATGGCTAATACAGAAGAGTTCACAGAAGTGGACTGGGATGATCACTGTTGGTTCAATGTGGAGATGCCATTGGCAGGGTTTTGTGTGAAGCAGAAACCAAGCAAACCCAGCAGGCAGTGCCACGTGTTTGGATTGAGGCACTGATACACTGCCTATGCTTTAGTGAAGATCTCCTCTGAAGTTCTTTTAACACAACTACAAAAAGAAACATAAACATTTGTGAATGCACTGCTGCTGAGACCTGTCTCACAGGCAGTGGTTGCAGGCATTTTCAGAAGACACACAGACCTGTCTGTAGTGCAGCTTGGGCTTGAGTGCATCAGAGAATAGACAAGAAATTAATTTCACTTCTTCCTGTTCCAGCAACTGAATTTTTACCTAGAGCTCTTTGCTGCCCCTGAGAATGCTTTTCCTGAACAGCCATGATGAACATCCTGTAAGCAGTGAGGGACACCCTGGACAGGGACTGCACCAGGGTGCCTTGAGTCAGTGCGGAGGTACCTCAGCCCAGCTGTGGGAGAGCAGAGGACCCAGCTCTTATTGTCACCCCAGTACCACCATGCCCTTTGCCGCCTGGAGGGAAGAGGGCAGTAAAGGGAAGAGAGAGCAAAAGGAGCATTTAGAAGTGAATTAGTTAAAAAGTTTCTCTCCATGTGAACCTGTCAATCTTCTGTAGAGGATTATGCCCACTGGGGTGAGTAAGCCCAGGCGCGCACACACACACACACACAAACACACACACACAGACTTTCACATAGTATCAGTAAGACCTTGTGGTTAATTATAGCTCTGAATCTGACAGAGAAAAATTAGAGGGGAGAGGGACAGCTGCGGGATCCTGGGGTGTAGGGTCTGATTTCCAATGTAATCTGCAGCCCACCAAAGATCTTCACTTTGGAAAAATAAAGTTCAGCCATTTCTAGTCCCTGCCTACTGCTTTTCCATTGCCTCATGCGTGCCGTGAACCTCTGAGCTCCTAGCAGGGTCCCCATAGCAGCAGCCTGGCCCATGCTAAGCAAGGGTGGCTTGTGCCAATGAAAAATATACATACGCTGGGATTGCTCAGATCTCCTTTTCTTTCTGTTCTGCTTTTTTTTCCTCTAGCTTGTTGCAGGGGATGAGTCTGTAAGACTAGTGCTAGTTTCTTTCTTCCTAGGTCTGCCTGCAAATCTCTCCTAAACCTGGAATTAAAATGAGGTGGCAAGTTTTACCTTTTTCCGGTGACATGTCATCTGACTCTTCTGATGTCCAGAGGCAGAGCCTTCAGAAACAATTCTGTTGATTCCACATTTTAAGGATACAGATAGTTCAAAGTCTGGGTATTGCATCTGTCTTCCTTTGAAACATGGGAGACTTCAGGGAGTCTTGCTGCTCATCTTGAACCTGTTTACATGCAATGATCTCATATTACATTAAAAAAAAAAAAAGGCTCCATAAGGTGGTTGCAACATGAGCCGAAAGGGAGAATCCAAAGATTACATAAAACTAGGATCACTGTGTTTAAGGTTTCTACCTCTGGTCTGGGTTACAGTGGTTTGAGAATCATTTTAATGTACACAGACAAATAATAACCCCTCATACTTACTAAAGTACAGTCAGGAGTTGGGACCAGGTCTCCACTACAGGTTCAACACCATTTTTGGATGCAATCATAACTTTTAATGCATCTTGGAAGGCCAAAGAAACTCCAATGGACTGGAAAATGTTACTGATGTGCCAATGCTTGAAGAGTATATGTGGCAGGGAATTATAGGCTGCTTAGCTTGACAAAAACCTGAGGCAAAATCACGTACTAGCTGATTAGAAGATGGAAAATCCTACACAACTTTAATAACTTCTTTAAGTTAGGAATTTCTCATAGCAGTTCCTACTTTAGTATTACCATTGTTTACCAGTATTTTCCAAGGAAAATTAATTTAAAACATCCATACCAGTTTAATGTCTTGCTCTACTTCCAGATGAGTATTAAAAGTGAATCATCTTCAAGATAAGAATAAAGTGCAAACCTCACACAAATGTAGACCCTAGACTCTGCCAGAGTGTATTAGAAGTTAAGCACGATGCAAAATATTGATTTTCTTTTGAAATCTATTTTTGAATTGTATAACTGTAGTCAACCAAATTCTGATTTCTCCATTCATAGACAATATTCATTAAGAATACACTACAACTTCCTAGACTTCTTTTAGGTAACAGATACAGTCAGACATAGGATCAGAGAATCATTCAGGTTGGAAAAGGCCTTTAAGATCATGGAGTCCAACCATAAACCTGGCCCTGCCAAGTCCACCGCTAAACCATGACTGTAAGAGCCATATATACACATCTTTTAAATACTTCCAGGGATGGTGACTCAACCACTGGTAGGCCAAGCAGACAGACATCTTTAAGACTCAGCTTAAGCAGCTGAACACATTATCAGTTCCATTTCCTTCAACCAAACTTTCAACAGAGATCAGCTGGCATAACATTAAACAGAGTAACCTGATGCAATGCAAAACAGGCGGGTTAGTTAAAATTACCTTTACCAGTGACTTGACCCATAACAGTCTGACTTTGTCCTCACAAAAAGATCCAAAGAGTTGGTTTTCAGCTCTCTGGAGTAGACGATAAACAGCAGCATGGGTACAAAGGTAGATCAGATTGCTCAAAGCCTTGTCCAGCTGTGTTTTGAAAATCTCCAAGGCTGGAGATCTTAAAAAAGCCTAAGATGACATTTTTTCCATCACAAATACCCATTCCCTTTTGGAGAGAACATTTCCCCTTTGGAGAGAACATTTCCCCTTTGTTGGGCTCCTAAGAATAAAATCCTCTGTATCCATGTACTGATTTATAGCCTCTTCTGTATTCTGCTGGCTTTGCAAAACAATCCCTTTCCTGTTAACCCATGCATGGAGGCACGTCCCAGGGCGCACAGATACAACAACCTAACATCACCACCTACATGGGCTTTGCAGGTCCCACTTGAAGCATACGTTCACACCAGGTCGAAAGTTTTTCTTACAGCTGATAATAGCGAGGCAAGAAGCCTTATTCCAGTTTTGACTGCATAGCTAGGTGATGGTGGGCGGCACACGTCACCTATCCATACAGCTCCAACTTTAATGCAGTCACCATGATAGCTAGCCAGTTAGGTGGTTTCACCTCTCAGGAATGCTCTTGGATTGCCAGATGGAGGCTCTAGTGAAAGGCAAAACACCATGAACCCGAATCTCTACTAACTTATCCCTTTGTGTCTTTCGAGAGAAAAACTGCTGGAGGTGTAAAGACAGCTTAAGCAGAGCAGGGAATCTGGTGCTGTAGGGCTGCTGTGAGGACCACTGAGCCTCCCACAGGGAGAAAGACTTTCCAGAAAGGCAAGTCTGTGATGTGTCCTGGAGCAAGTCAGGGTTGGGCACGTCTTCATTGCTACACTGCATTGAAACATTGCATTGGAGGCCTGAGCTAGCAGTCAATGCTGAGACTAGGTCCAGGGCGCTGACAGATTCTGTAGCCAAACCTTCTCAAGTACTTGCTGTTTTCTCCATCAGGGCAGAAATTGCTCCCTGTTTAACTGTTTACACCAAAACCTAGAAAGAATGTAGTCTGAGAAATTACTGAGTATTACAGCACTGTAGTTATGCCACAGCTCAGCTGCTCTCATTTCTGCTTGTTGTTGTTCCCTTTCCTTCCCCTCAAACCCTTCATTCTTCTGGTTTACCCACCACCCAGTCATTTTCTCTACTTGGTGTTTTTTTTTCTCCTATGCCTCCTTTTCAGTCTCTTTCTCTTAACCACTTCTCTTCCCCTCCCCCTGCCCTACATTTTCTGGCAGAGTTTTGGACTCTGAGTTCAGTTTTATTCTTCCCTGGAGAAATGACTTAATGCCTTGGCTCTAATGAGCAGTTTGCTAACTGTGAGACCTTGCTGCTTAGTCTGTATGGAGATGTGCATGCCAGTAATTGGGAACCCCATTTTTCTTCTGCTTTGCTTTTCTTCTCCCCCCCCCCTTCTTTTCCTAGTCCCATTTAGCCATATGATGGCTGAAGAGAGCAGAGTCAGACAACTGGGTAAGACCTTTTGTATTAGATCACTGCTGTTCACGTGCTCAAGAGAACAAGCTCAACAGCTCAGGGAGCACGGACTGCAACATGAATGAGACTCATGAGTATATATAAGGTTTCCTCTTTTCCCCTGTGGGGATGTTTTCCCACTTATTTTGCAAGCAGATTAAGCTGACCATGGGTTGATTGTATGTGCACTGCAATGTGGACATTGCTCTGGGTTGCCATCTGTGGGGGCACATGTCAACTGAGCCCTGCTTTCCCAGAGATGCGATTGGCTGAAGACAGCCCGTTCACCAGCAACTTTCCACTGTTCCCAGCTCTGACCAATTCCCCTCTACCTCATAAACACAGGATTTCTCCAAGTTTTAAAGGCCCTTGGGTACCCTAACTTGATCTATTCCATTCAATCACTTCCTGTAAATGGACATTTATGGTAATTTTAGAGGCCACCAGGGCCCATTCTCTATTCAAAGTAAACCTTTGCTCCCAAACGTCTAGACTTTGACCTCCTCTCTCCCCAGCTTTCATGGTCAAACTCTACCGTGCTTCACACTCTAATCTCTATTTGCCTCTGAAGTGCCTGGTCCAGCCCCTCTGATTCTTTCTTGTGGTCTTCGCAGCTGCTGAACACCCTCCTTGTGAGACATGGGAAGACACCAGCAGAGTGGGAGTCAGCAGGACTTCCTTCAGCGAAGTAGTCACAAGGCACCCCACCTGCAAGAGGCCAAGCTTCAGTGCACCGCAACTCCTCATAAAACAGAGGCTGAGAATACAGACGGAATTGTGGCTGCAGCTGATAGAAGGTGGCAGACTTTAAAAGTCATTTTAGTGCCCAAAAAATCTCAAGAACACAAAGTTTCCTGATGAGAGTCACTGGGTGTTTCTATTTCTAAAGCTTAACAAACCACAGAATTAGCCACACCCCAGAGGTGTCCACATTTCTCTTGGATGGCTCTTTCAAAGTCACCTAGTGGCTGCTATCCTGTAATGAAGAGCTTCCTCCTGACTATGTTCTTGGGATTCACCAGGGCCTAACTCTTGGTGAAATTGCATGTGCAATACCCATGTAGTTGGCCACTGTGGCAGTGTCAGTATCAGCAGCTATCCACAAAATCTAGGTAGCCTTTGTGCGTTGCTGTGTGTCATGGTTGCATCCAAGTCCCTGATTCATTGTCTAGTCCAAGAACCACATGCAAGACCTTTATTCTTGATGCATTCCCAAGAACTGTACATGATAGCAATTAGTATCTTTTTAGTGCACAGCCTGGACTCCCTGTCTTAAAAGCACAGTTTTTCCTTGTGTCATTCAATACCACATCCTGTCTTCCAAGCCATAAGTTGATAACAAAACCTAAAGCTCACCATTAACAGAATGTATAATTAAAAACTTTATAATTGACCTGTTAGCTAAGCTGATTAACAGTGGTCAGTTAGAGCTACAAAGTCTCTTGCACTCATACTTGATTCTCCAAATTTAACCTAGAGGCCAGTGATGTTGATCTCAGGAGGCAGTCAACCCTTTTCTTCTAGTGATTCCACATCTGAGAGCTACTGTGCCTCAGACTGCAGCTGCTGCTGTTGCCTGGTGCTCAATATCTCACTCTCTCTGAGAACTGGATAAGGTAACTATGGTCCTCCCACAGACACGGCCTGTCACAGGTGATGACCTCATATCATCATGGATTATTGCATAATTTTCAAGAAGTGGAGGCAATTTCCGACACCATGAATCCCATCTTTCTTCCCTCCCCCCTTTGATTTTTTTCCCACTTTGGCAGTTCTTTAGTATCTCTGATATCAGCTTCTAATTGTTTGGGCCATCCTTGACATTAGTTTTCTGCTCAGCAAAACCTCAGAGGGTGACAAGCCATGCTGACGATCTACAATTTAACAGAGCTAAATATGGATCAGAGTCTGACTAAGCATTCTTCTTCAGATATTTTTACCCCATTTCCCACCCATCTGTTATATTTGGAATAATAGTAATTAGCAGTTCATGTCCAAACTCCAAATTCACTTGCAAATGCTTGAACTCATGACCACAGTTCGGCATCAATTTTTCAGACCTCACTGCATCAGTAATGCCACGTAAAAGAAAATTAGATTTGACAGCTGTTAAAATTGCAATAGCATACACTAAGCATATCTTATATTGGATAGGAGTGCAGAACAAGTACATAGTGTTTTTGCAGATAGCACAAATAAACATGTGCTTACTTTTCCCAGTGGAACAATTATTTTTTTACCAGGGGAAATGTTTCCCTGCTCTTTTAAACTTTTTAACAGCATGGATTTTTTTTTCCTGTAGTACATTAGGACTCAACACCCTCACACCTTTAAACAAAATTCCACCTTGTAAAGAGATTTTACCCTAAAATTGAGGCAGGGGCTGTTCTAACAATTCTCAACTAGTAGTTTGAAGAGTATCTCCAGCTCTAGCTCAGAGTCCGTGTTTCATCTGAGAGCTACCATGTTTTAGGTTTCACTTTATTTTATTTTAAACCACATATCTTCCATGCTGTCTAGTTCTTAGCTCTGCTCCATTGTTCTTTGATTTAATGTTCTGAAACAACTCTGAAACCACTGAATCTTTCCCAGATTTGTCTCCAAATTGTACTCTTGTACTTAAAAGAGAAAAGTCTATACTGAACAACATGAGAGTTACCGGGTCCCTCTTGGCAATGTTAGGGAGGTTTTATGGTCAGTTCAGCTAACACTGGCCTCCCATAAATAAAGAAGTGAAATTTTACACCTGTGGACTGGGGCCAAAGCTGCCTTCTCTATTTGAACATGCTGACGCTCTGTTTTTGTTGGTGTATGTGACATACAAGCCACTGGTTTCCAACTCCAACCACAGTGGTATAGGAAAGGCACACTGAAACCCTCCTCAGAGGCATCTGTGGACAACTCACTTTTGCATTTACTGTTATAATCTCCCAGGACTTTAGCCTCTTTCATTAACTCCTTCAGCTTTGTCAGCTGTTGAAAGATTGCTCTCTGTCTTCTAGACCTCTCTCACACCCCTTTCTGAGCTTCACGAACACATCACCCTTGACTGATTTTCTTTGAGTCGTCTTCCGTTGCAGGCAGTTTTGATCTGTCACACTCTTGTGTGCCAGAGAGCTACAGTTGCTACTTCAAGTAAATGAGGTAGTTGCAAACTTTCGTATGCACTGCACTGGTCCAAGGAAACTCTCTCTGGCTTCCTCATCTCTTCAGGCAGGAAAACTGGTGGTTTGCTGACCACCTTGAGATCTATCATCACCTCTTACTGCTTTCATAACTCTTCTCACTTTTTTTTACACTAAAAAAATGTTATATTTGCATTTTTTTTTTCAATTTTACTCCAGCCACGTAAGCTCTTCAGATGCCTGAGGATCTTAACATGTTCTTCCGCTGTTTCTCCCCAGGCCAAGATGATGTGCGGGACCTATCACACTCCATGCCATCCAAAATTCACCTCACTCTCTTAGTGAAACACCTGGAATACTAAATACAACACACATCATACCTTGCAGAAATTGTGTCTCCTGAAGAGTGTGTTGGATGTACACAAACATGTGCTTTGTATTCTGAGGTGCTCTTGCCAGAATCCTGCTGGGGCATCTAACATAGAAAATATTTGTCATTAACTACATACCCCAATATTTTTCTCCTTTCAAGTAGTGGAAAACTTGCCTTTTTTCCATTTTCAGTACTTTTGAGGAACCAAAGTTCATCAGATGTACTAACAATTTCACTTCTGTCACCCCCAAGACAATTCTCAGCATGACTAGCCTGTTCAAGAACTTTTAAGTCTCCATTTTAAGGCAAAATGAGTTTTTGCATTGCAGTGAATCATATAACAGTTGTATCCTTTCAGCCTTATTCTTTACTGACAGCATCTCTATCATCTTGACGATGTTCTCAAACTCTTCCTCAGTGCTCTGCTCTCTTGCTCCCCCAATAAAGGTACCTTTCTGGGTAGAATGAAGGATTAATCCATTTTTAATCGGAGCCACTCTTCCCTGTTGTACTTTTCAAGTCTTTAGATTTGTAACATAAAAATCTAGTTCATATATATACTTTTCAGTGGAGGTTAAATCACTACATTTTAAGCATCGCCTACATGTAGATAATCTTTAACAGTCAGTGTCCAGTACAAAAGTATGTCTTATTTATTGGTTAGAAAGTCCATTTGTCTTGAGTTACAGCAAGAAGAGCCACTGATCCTACAAAACAGCTGTCTCTGTAGTGCTACTGTTAATTTCTCATCCATACTGTGGATGCTCTGTTGGAATATACAATGTTTAGCGAGGTAGGACATGTTCCTTTTGCAATTTTTCCTCTTCTGCCAGAAAAATATTATCACAGTGTGCACTTTGGCGTGTTGGATTTGCTTGACTCTGTCTTAACAATGTACACTTCTCTGCTTCCACTCATTTCTCCCCCCAGTATAGATGAAGTCTCTGATGTGTTGCACAACCTTCCTCCCCTAAGCATCACTCTAACCGCTAGTATCACATTCTGTACACACCTCTACAGTCTGAAAAACCAACCTAAGCACAGCCTTCATTGAGGGCTTGGTGGTCTGCACTCCACCATGTAGTCTTTTTACTCGGTCTGATTGTGTTCCAGAAAACATCCAGGCAAGGTATGACAAGAAAAGTAGTCAACAAGGTACTCTTTTATCCATAAAGACCTTTGATGTGTACAAAACTGCTTGTTAAATACTTCTGTGGCTGTTTTTCCTCCTGAAAACTACTTGCTTTGCCATCTCACTTTCAGTAGCCTATTTTCGCTCACTTAACAAGGGTATTTCCAATCTCTAAATGGTTGTCTGAACTTTTTACGAGTAGGAAGGATAGCAAAGCAATTTCAAGGCAGGGACACAAATGCTTCTAGAAAACACTTTGGAACTAATTTCATGATATGTTGATCTTCCCTGGACTTCGGAACTTATCTCTGGGGAGTTCCAGACTGAACTATGTATAGTCCTTTGTGCAGTGTTCATTGTATTCCCTATTTCCTGTCATTTTCTGTAACTGAAATCCATTACAGTCTTAATTATATTAGCCACTGTTAAGCATATCAAACCATGGTACTTGTTTTTTTTCCTTAATAATTCGGAAAATTTAATTTAGCTTTTAACATGACAACATCAACCACAGGATTACTAACTGTGATTCAGTAATTTAGATACAAGCTGCTACATAGCTATTGCTCATTTAGTCTATCCTTGAAGAATAATGAGAAACTTATTTCTTTCACATAGTAGATTATTTGCAATCTGCTTGAACTTTATAGCGTATAATCACTGACCTCAACCGTACCATGCTGGATCTGCTTCATGACTACATCAAGACCTGAATGTTTTAAAGATGGTATATAAACAAGAAAAAAATGCCCCCAAAGCCAGGAATAATAAAAATTTTAAGCTGCATTGTGTAATTTTTAACACAGCAAGCATTTACTTGAGTGTCTAGGAATTACTCTTGTGTACAAATACATGTGAATTAGCAGAAACCCTAATTATAACTTAAACTGAACTGAGTTCCTGTCCTTAGATTTTCTAATAGGATTTGTCACTGCTCTGCTTATTTCTGATTATTTTTCAATCATTACCAGGTAGTAAAGGTATGGATGAAGGTTTCTGATGTCATTTGTTCTCAGTCATTATTTGTATTGCTATATCACAGACATCCGTGCTTTTTCACAGGGCAATATGCATGTCTGAGCAAATCTAAGTAAAACTTTATAGCGCCTGAAACAGCTTAAAGCAACATTTGGGACAAACAGAAAGGCTGACTCTCCTCTAAATTTAAGCATGTAAACTTAAGCATTAAATTCCAACTTTTGAGCAGCAGTAAAGACAACTGAATTACCTTTGATTGTCCCTCTCAGACTGCCCAGTATAATGTAGGATGGGTGGAGCATTCCTGCCTTGCATTCTGGTGGCTTGGAGCACTCTCCAGTGAGCTGTATATCTTCTCTGCAGTCTGGTCACAGCTTCCTCTCCAATCTACCATCGGATTTCATCATCAGCCATATTTCACTTTGAGACAATGGGAAGTTGGCTGTACACCACCAGATTTTTTTTATAATCCATGGCTCTCAAATTCCCGAGTGTTCTTGGAGCACCTGAGGAGGATTATAGTCTCAAAGTTGGCACAGACTTACAGTGACTGCAAGTAGCAACATGACAGACAGAACTATAAAATCATTTTTATTGTAATGCTCTTCTAACATATGTATAAACCTCTGAAATTTTCATTCAGTGGACCGAAGCACATCTATATTCAATGGGATTCACAATGGAAATTTTTAATTCTTTTATTATTTTTGGAGGAAGAGAAGTATATCTTCCCCAGGGTGCTGGAGAGATAAACACGGAAATCAGCCTTAAACTTGGAAATGGCATAACAATGCGTCTGTTAATGAAGACTATGAATTTCCAAACTTCTAGGGAAATGACAAGATTATTTCTGTACTTGCGCTTGAATACACATTTCAAGCTGGAGCAATGAACTCCTAGGTGTGTGCACCTTCGTTCAGCTACACTTAAAGACTAGGTACATTTAAAAATGATGCTACAGCTGAGGCTTAAAATTACTTCCCCAAAACCATAACTCTACTCCATAATATTATTAAAATCATACTTTTAAATCCATATTAAAAATATGCAAGGACTGAAAGTCAAGGACACAAAATTGGGAGCTGCTTATGCAGTATTAATGTGTGATTGCAGATTCATTTTCCAATAGGATGCCTACATCCATTAGCTTCCAGAAAGCCCCAAGGCCCCACTTCAGGAGGTAGAAGAGCTTTCTTGTGCAGGATGCTCACAACGTCTTTGCAGGAGCTGAGAAGCATGAAGCAAAAGGAGAGAAATATAACAAGACATCCTTTATACATTATGGATTTTTGTAATAAGAAATAATGTAGGAACTAAAAACAAAAATAAAAAAAAAAATTTGAGTCATCTACCAGACTGGGATGTCTAGGCTCACAGTTTATCATTTGAACTGTGGGCTTGTATGCCCACTCGATCCTCTGTTTCCCCCACTCCCAATCCACAGCCTGTGTCCTGCTCCTGAAATCATCTCTATTCTTTCCGCACATCAAGTCTCAGCCCATGGGTACATCAAGGGCTACCTCTAGACTAACTGTGATGCTGAACAACTGCCTAGTCCCAGCTGAACCCTGAGACTGGAGACATAAGAAAAGAAGCTGGAAGGAGGTGAGAGGGGAGAAAGTAGCAGAGACGGGAAGAAAAAGTGGAACCTCCCAGTCATTCTACAACACTGGAGCTATGGGGCTGGGAGCATGCCCAGAAAACATTGGGTCTTCAGGAGACAAAGCTGCCAATGTCTGAAAAAACTCCTGTTCAGAAAGCACAGACTTACTAATTTAGGGGCTAGTATGTTAGAAGAATTTTCACAGGGACATACAAAAGCACATACCATACATAAAGGCACCAGACCTGTGCCAAATTTCAGACCCTTTCTTCAAAGTTCAGACTTTCTTAATGAAATATCTCTCCCTCTACTCTCATGTTTGGAAACTGTTGTTCCAGTTTAGCTGAAATAGTTGAACCATCCCCCCCAAATCATCATTAGGTAGACATTTGGCATGAAAATCTTCCATCTGTACTGTTTGTATTTGGCAGAGCATTTCATGGGCAAATGCTTTAAAAGAGTATAGCTTTGGAAATGGTGAGATGTGCCATACCATGAGCCGTGAAGATTATCCAAGGAGTTTCACAGGACTTCATGGAATAATTTGCAAAGCAGCAGGGTATGATCCTGAAAGCATAAACTTACTTGCTCAGGACTGTAAAGAGAACTAACGAAAGAGCTTTGAATAGAATTGCTGAGAACGGTTTCCCAAGCTTTTTTTCCTCAACTTTTAATACTAAAGCCTTCTTATCTTGCCTCCTTTCTTAGCCTCTAATGCACTTTGACATTGATAGCATTACATCTATAGTGTGATTCCTGTATCTTGTGTTTGCATATCTAGAGGAAAGGGATTTCTGCCCAGTGTAGGAATTTAATACTGTATTAGGGTGTCCTCAACCCCACCTACATCCATCAGATCGCTGGTTCTCCTCTTGGGACCCCATACAAATTCCTCCCACTACATAAACCTTGGCTCTGCTATGCCTGCAGCTACAGGGTAGCTGTAGCCCAATCCCTTTATTCAACTGCAAAGACTCACGTTGGGACTCCTACAGTAACATGCCCCTCCCTAAACCCTGGAAGCTGTCTTTCCCCAGCAAAGGGCAAAAAGCAGACAGCCACAGAGTGGTTTCCTCAAGCAGGGCTAAAAGTCCAATCACCATAAGACTTGCTCCGGTAGGAACTACAAGGGGGAGTTGTAAGAGTTTGTTAATGCTGTGTGGTTCTGAGACTATCTGCCTTAGTTTACTTCACCACAGTCCTTAACAGAAAAGAAAGGTCACCAAAAATGTCCAAAGTTTTAGGATCTGCAACTTCTATTTTGCGAGCTGAAAGTGTTCTGGGGAGTTATCTGCTGTCAGCTGGCTGGTGTGGTGTTTGAGGCTGGGACAGGCGAGGGTTGCCTCATGGAGGAATGCTGTAAAGTTTGCACACTTACTGTTTCTTTTCTTCCACTATTTCTGGCTCTTCCTAAGTTATAAAATCAAGTTATTTAAAGAAAGAAAAATCATGAAGCACAAAAAATTTGTGCAAACTGACTTTCCAGTCACAAACAGGTCAACACAAGCCAACTGGTATGGCTACTGTGCAGCTCCCCATAGCTCTAATTATCTACTTCTCTTTTTGCAATTTGCTCAAGTGATCTAATTGTACCCTCCACAAAAGGCAATTCAGGGAATGTCTTTCCCTGTGTAGTTATTTATAAAATGGCAACCCAAGCTTGATAGTTAATGAACCTCAACCTGCACTGAGTTCAGCAAGGGTGATTTCACCTTACCTCAACCCTTTCTCCCTATCCATGCCCATTGGACGATAGGAGTTTGTTAATACAAACCTTTTCTCTCTGAAGCTGAAACTCTTCTAAACATCTCAGGAGTATGGGAAAACACAAAAGGAATTCCTCTGGCCTGCAAAAAGTGCTAAGCTTAACACAATGGTATCTAATAACAGCCATGCCAGTGTGACTGGCAGCTAGCCAGGTCCCTATTGATTCCAGTACTAAGCTCAGCAACACATGCTGGGGCCTCTTTCTTTGGCTAAGCCTGAAGACTCTTGCCTCACACCCAGCCTACATTGTGCTTGGCATGAACGAGTGGGGAGACACTGTGAGGTCTGAACATAATGGGATCTCCGTCTGCAAGCCTCTCTTTCTCCAAAGTGACCCCCTCCCCCTCCATCATTCCTCTTTTCTGCAGATTTAATTTTCTGTAAAGTTCACACTTTCCATCTCAACAGCCAGGATATACAAACATAAGCTCAGCTTCCATCCTTGACCAAACTAGAAAAGAGATCTTCTGTTATTGTTGTCATTGCAGAGGAAAGCTTCTCAGCTGGGGAGATGTCAGACCAGGGGGCACAGGCATTAATTATTCCTGTGCATCCATCTCCAAGCTGAACAGACTGCCTGAGCACAGGAAATGGGAGGAAGTGAGGGAAGCAGTCAGAAGATGAGGGCAGCCTGGTCCAGTTTCTGTGAAATGCTATTCACAGCTCCCTAGTTTTGGGCAGACTGACACCACCCACCCATCTGAAGGTCAGAGCCAACCACCCTGCAATGCCCTTGGCATTCTCCCATTTCCTGCTCCTGGAAGGGTGGGAGAGGAAAACTTTTCCTCCCATCCTCTTGATGCTCTCCAGTCAATGAACCGCTGCAGACCACATGCAGTGCAGCAACGGTGGAAAAATACCACTGGTACTCGGAAAGGAGATAAATGCTCCTTCACTTTTGCCAGGACCAATGGAGAAAAGATGGGCTGGAGCAAACTTGTAACCCAGTCCCAGAAGCACCAGCAAACAACAGACATCCCACCACACACAAAGAGACATTTGATCAGTTGAGATTGCTCCGTAAGGAGACAAAACAGTGATCTCCCCAAGACTGCTAGGGATGGTTTAGCAACCTAAGCAACTGGCTTGAGGCAGGGAGACTTCAAGGAACCTGTTTCAAATCCCAGCAGAACCCATTAAGCAGTTTATCCTCAGACAGATAAAATGCCTATCAGGTGGTTACTGCTGTCAGATTTTTTCAATGAGACCTCAGAGACTGAGTTCATTGCTAGGCTTAGCAGAAAGTAAAGACCTCATGATGCCAATGGTAAGAACAGAAGTTTTCCTCGGTTACTCTGGTTAAGTTTTTTTCCAGTCTGCCTTCTGTGCAGGTCTGTGCTATCGTGTGCTTGGCTTTTTTTATGGCAGCACAGCCTACAGAATATTTACGTGCATATGCTGTGCTCTCTGCCATGGTCCTTTGAGAGGAACCCACTCCAGAAATATACAACTTACTTATAATCAGATCAAACAGAGAAGGTGTTGTTCTAAGATTCAGAAAGCTCAACAGAGAAAAGGTTTTCTGAAAAAAAAAAGAATTCCTTTCATTTCAGATCGAAGGAACAGAAATGTACACTTTTTTCCTGCCAAAAAATATACTTCTGTCAGAGAAGTTTCTACCTAGAAACAATCTTCATTTGCAGATAAATCTTTAATGTACAACTTCCTGGATTAAGTCTGTGTGGCCATTTTTGCTACCTTTTTTATTTATTTCCTGTTGTTATGTAATTCTCAAGCATTAGATAGTTAGGCTGTCAATTCCTCCTTACTTTTTCTTTCCTAATTTTCTCCTTCCCTCCACATCCAGAAAGAATTTTTACCAATTCAGAAATCTGAGAAAGTTGAGTACTTTGACATATTTCTTTCTTCTCTTGGAAGAGAGATGCAAGAAAAAGAAAGGTATTTTTTTTGCCTTTGACAAAATCAAAATCATAAGAAAAATTGCTCTGGTTCATTCTTGCATTTCTCATGTATGTGTATTTCTCATTTTCCCCTAAGTTTTCTCTCTTCCTTTTACAGAGGCAAAGGGAAGAGAAATAAGCAAGTACCAAAAACTAAAGTGTGTTTCTCTATAGGAATCAAATTTAAATGAAAACTTCAATGTGAAATGAAATAAAGCAATTAATTTTGTTTTGGTTAGAATTTTTCTTCAGAAGAAACATGTGAACGTTGAATAATTTTTAAAGAGCTTTTCACTATACGAAGTGGCTTTTTGACCTAATGTTTCGAAGAAGTACAGCTGGCAACAGGCAGTCTCCAGGACACATTTCACCCGTACGTCTACAGGAGGAACACACTTTATGAGAGCAATTACCAGACATATAACTCTAACATGGGTTCTACTATAAATCACAGCATAGACATTAATTTATGCCAATCAATAATAAGATGACTGTTTAAAGCACAACAGGAATTTACCTCAAATAGGGGAGACAGTGTGAGGAAGGAGTCACTTTGATCAAGGAGAGATGAGAGACTTATCATATTTTCTGAGTAGAAACAGGATGGCAAGATTGTAGCTCCTCGCATTTAAAGGACTACAATAAAGATTGGAACATTCTCTATAGGAAGGAGGTGAAATATTAGCAGTAGGTCTTATTAAGGTTGCTCTGAAAAAGAACAGATGGTTTTACACAACTGGACTTGCTCAGCAGAAGCTGAAAAAATAATTTTGGCTAGAATTTGTGTAACTTTCCAAATTAATTCACTGTGGCCATGCTTATACTGCTTCTTCATTCGTTTCCCATGAACATCAGAGTGATCAAATTTTACCCACACAAATTCCTGCAGAAGGCACATTTTCAGCTTGCTTCCTCACATACTCAGCAGTGATGTATTTTAAAGTTGTCCTCAAAGTTTACAGTCTGATATGAAACTGGTCTTAAAAAATGCAGGCAAAGGCTTGCAAAGCCCCTTACTAGAGCCGTGGTGTTGCAGCTTTTCAGCTTATAGGATCTTATGTTACTTCTTGAAACAAGAATCCACAACAATTTTTATACTGTGTGACTGTGATCACAGAAAATTAAGACAAAACCTGCATTTGTCTGCTAAATTTCACATGAAGCAATGTTTGCTAGAGAATCATGCTTTAGGTATGATCTGGCTCACCAAGAAAGGTTTTTTGTTTTGTTTTGTTTTGCATTGTTTTAAAATATTGTTCAGCAAGATAATCTGAATTCTCTGCTGTCTTTTGCCAATCTGCAGTAGCTTGTTCAAGCCCTTCTTTTGATGAAGGCATGCTAATTAGCATGGCATACAGCAAAGTGTATTATAACCATGAAACCAAGCATAGCTAATTAACAATATTTCCATAAGAATACAATTCCTGGGGGAGGGGGGAAAACCAGAATAATTTTCAATAAGGTGTACCTTGCAAGAGGACTGCAGTTGGTGAAGAAATGACCAAGAGATGGAGCAAGAAGCAGGGATAAGTCACCAACTAAGCTCTTGTTTGTAGCTTTATGAGCAAAATCTCATTTGCATGACCTAACCCAGCCAGTCCTCAGGGTGAATAACCTTTCTTTATATGTATGACAGAGGCTAGGAGGTTTTCCTGACATTTGAGACAGAGACAGCAGCTACCATTTTTCATTCCAGAGGAACTGCAGAACAAAGTTGTTCCAGCAGTTTTGCTGATTTGGCTGGGGGAGGGAGGGAGGGAGAAGGGCAGATGTTAACATTTCTATTGTGAGACTTTCATTTGTACCATCAACCATGTATTGAGGATGAGGCACCACTGAATAACAGAGCAGACATGCTGCCAACTCTCCTAGACCATGAGGGAAAAGACTGACTAAGTGCCCCCTGGTATTTCCTCATCCTGTGTGGAGTGAGAGATGAAGAATGAAACCTTCATCCCTCTCAGAAGACACTGCCACATCTCCCCAGAATGAGCCTCCAGTGTCACTCCAAGGGTGATGCAGAATTTCCAATGTGATCAAAATCATGTGATGAAAGAAGGATCACTAAATTACGCTGGCTGGAATGCTGAGCCTGACCCTAGTGGAGCTTTGGGAGCATCACTGGCACATGAGCACTGAGGACCTGATAGCTTTAAACCCTGGAGTGCTGTCCTGCACTGAATTTTCTTGCTCCTGTCCTCTATCTCTCTCTCCCTTTCCCTTCAAGGGAAAGGTGGTGGTTAGGTGAATGTCCCCCACCTCCACCTGGGGGAAAAAAGACAGTCAGATTGTTCTTCCACCCACCCTCTGGAGACATGGAGCCTGGCCTTTGCAATGTCATAACATACCAGAACTGTGTCACATGAAATATTTGAACACGGTGCAAGTTCACATGCTGTGACTGAGCTGGACTTTCCAAATGTCACACTGGTTTGACACTGGGAACAGGTTCTCAGCCCTGTGGTCAGCTGCACTGAACTCCTGTGGTCCCCCAGTATAGGGTGCCCCCTTGGGCACCATCACTGACTCTGATATGTTCAAGCCCCATCAGGCTGGAGTTAGTGCTACTGAAATGCTGGTCCATCTCGGACCGCACAGATGCCAGCAGTGTCCTTCTTGCTGGCTGTCCCAAGGGGTGCAACATGGGGTTCTGATGCAAGTTGACACTGCCCCCACAACAGCACCACATCTCCACCTCATCACAGGGGAGAGGCTATTTTACCCTATCACTTCCCATAGTTTTCCACATCCACCTGCAGAGCACTAGGTGTTCTATAAAGGTTAACATCAGCACAGTAACTCTGTGCTTTCTTTTCGACCAGCCTCCTTTATGGCTCTCCAGCTCTGATTTCTGTTGCAACCCAAGGTGATAAGCACTTCATTAGTGAGGAACTCATTCAGTTACATATGTTGGATCTCAAAAGAATGCACAACATTCAGCTATCATTTCTAATTAAAAAAGACCCCAGTTCTGCCAAAATCACTATGCCTACATTTTTACTTTGTGTGAGAGGTGCCAGAGGGTAAAGAAGGGTGATAGTCACAGAATCATAGAATGGTTTGGGTTGGAAGGGATCTTAAAGATCATCTAGTTCCAAACTCCCCCACAATTGGCAGGAACATATTCCACTAGATCAGGTTGCTCAAAGCACTTTCATACACTCAGTTACACCCAATGCAGCAAGAGCAAAAGTACCCTCAGACCACCTTTGCCCAGGCACTTTTTTCTCCTGCCTAGTATGTCCCTAAGTCACAAAAGGATTTTTTATCTCCCACCAGCACACGGCTCACACAGAATGGATGGAGCAGATTTGTGCCCTTGGTTTTGTTTTGTACCTTTAGGACAAGACTACACACCTTGACTATTTCACACAGACCTGTGAGACCATGTGTTGCAACCACAGTTTCCATCCACTGTGATCTTAGGGAAGATTTTAAACCATAATCTGGGGGTGAAAAGACATGCATTCCAGTAAGCATTCCAGGTCTCACAGAAGTGAGTTCACTGGGAAAAAATCTTGGACCAAACCAGCATTAAAGGGATCACTTTAAAAAAGAAGAAAAATACAGGCTTAATATCAGGAAATATTTGCTAGCAGAGAGCTTTGTTCAAATGTGCAGCTTTCTCCCAAAGGAAGATATGGAGCTTCCATCACTGTAGTCAGTTAAAACTAGACCTGACAAAGCTCTGAACAATAATTCACTTGTGCTAGCTGAAGGGATGTATTGGATGGGACAATAAGTCTTTTTTCCATTTCTAAATTTCAATTATTCCCCTTTAACCTTATTTTTCTGAGCACTTGCTCTCCTCAGCTGGGTATTGCAGGAATGGATTTCAGTTAAAGGAACACAGAGGAGTGGAAGAGGCACAGAGCTCAGTCTGAATTTCTGTGTGGGCCTGAGTCCAGGAAGAAAACAGCTTCCCAGGGCTGGATAATTGAATTCTAATTTAATTATCGGCTTAATATCAAACACTTAAATGCAACAGCTATCTATGCATACTGCAGCCTTCTATTTTCAGACACTATCTGCTTTAAAACTGCAGCTCTAATGCTGTTAGCAGATGGATGTGTGTTATTGCAGTATAGGGAACTGGAAATTCTCCATATACCAAGCTATAAATATTTCTTTGACATTTATTATCCTCACTTGAGTTCAGGTGCTAAAATACTTGGACTGAAGTCATGCTTGTAGCAGAAAAAGTCAGTCTTGAATCTTACCTTGTTGCCAGCTAAATTATTAAGAACAGACAAAAGACAGCAAAGAAAGGGAGTCCCTCACTTAGTAGAGGTCACGCAACCTTTGAATCAAATTAGCTGAAGTTTCAACTCATTTAATGATACCAGTTCTCAAACACTCCTGCTCAGACAATATGATAGATCACTTCATGGAAGCTTTTCTTATTTGTGCTCTCTCTCTCTCTCCCTCTCTCTTTTTGTTCTTTTTAGTGTGTGTGCAGTAGGATTGCCTTTGCGGTCATGAATCTGAATCCCAGTTTTACCAGCTGCATTGGATTGTAAACTCCAAGTCATATGAATCTCAATTTTGATTGCCCTAAGGGAAGTGTTGGATTATGTAAACCAGGAGATAATAGCCCTTATAAAATCCCTCCAATAAAATAAAATCAAGGTGTATGTGTCATGGTGGATTAACAGACTTGCCTGTTCCTTTTTTTTTTCTTTCCCCCCTATTTCAGGCTCCTGGTTGCAGTTGACTAGAAACACACGCTACCACAGGGGTAAGGGGAGCATACTGTCATTTGTGAATCAAACAGAAATGTGTTATATCATTTAAGATGCTAAGTCTTCTCCCTGTGGTAAAGATCAAATTGAAGGAAAATGGTGAGTTGTCTATGTGACCATACTAAGCAACTGCTTAGGTAGCAAAAACCAGCTATTTTAATGTAGAACATTTGAATGTAGTGCAGCCAAATTGAGTGCCCTGGCTTGGCATTTGTCTGGGACAAAATAATCATCATCTTTGCCCCTTAACTTCTAATTACTAAACCCCAAATTTACTTCTAGCAATGAAGAGTCTCACCCAAAGGTACACCTTGAATAGCACAAGATCTCTCAGCTATTCACTGTGGCAGAGGTATGTTGTCAGTTCCCAAAGGAAAGTCCTGGCTGTTCAACCACACTCCCAGCACCACATGTATGGATGACTGTGACCTTTCTGCTGAGGTGATTCTTTTTTATGGAAGAACAGAGAATCATCTCTGCAGAACCAACATTTTTCACCAGAAAACTTCACCTCAGAAAAAATCCTTGATTTTTGTTTGATAAAACCGGGATGCCCATTTCATTTGGGGCAACTGACAGTTAAGTTCTGCAACACTGCAATCCCCAGACAATTAGTGTTCGTGGGACCTAGATCACCAATATTTACCATAAGCCAAATTACCCCTGTGGACTCAATGGACTGTATCTCCAGTGGCACCTCACTATGACGAGGAGAAGCTCCTATCTACAGGTGGACCATGATGCATTATGTAAGTTCAGTCACAGATGGACTTTTTAGCTCTTTTTATGGGGACCAGACAGATCAAAGAGTAGCAATAGGGAGGATAGATCAAGCAGCCTAAAGAGCTGGTATTGTGGTCCCCAAAAGCAGGATGCCAGATCTACGCGTGCCTCTGCAGCCCCAGGTCTAAGCTGCAGTGCAGACATCCCAATCTGAGGACGCTCTGCAGGTACAAGTCTGCCGTCCTGGGACACAGGCTGCAGAAGACAGCAGTGAGGAAGTGCAGCTCCATGACAGCATACAAGTGCAGGCCAGTGTTAATCCAAAAGTAAATGACACATTTCGATTCATTCAAAAGGGAAAAACCTCAGAACATTTTGCCCCACACAAAATTCCAGATTCTCAAATGTGGGTATTTTTCTCCCTCTTTTGGGGCTGAAAGATAGACGTCAACATTCACAGTAGCAGTTCTGTCTGTCCATTCTCTGGGTTACTTTTGAGACACTTCTGCCAAACACTGAGTCATCCGGACTACTTTGCTGACAGCATGGTTCAATCAGTAGTCAGGCTGCATCTGCTCCACCATAGACAAGACAAAGAATGGGGCCACTGGAATCACAAATAAAATCTGAAAAACTAAATAACTCTTCCTCCTACCACTGTCCTACACTGGAAGCTCAGCTCCAGGTGGTGCTACCAAATTTAGCCCTCCATATTGTCGTGGTTGTGTTGCAGGAATGGGATGAGAGCATGTTGGTATAGGAAGAACACAGACAGGGTAAAGGGTCCCTAAAAGGCTCAGATGTCAGTGCTTTAAAGTGAGACCATGTTTATAAAATCTGATATAAAGTAAATCAGAGGTGAGTTGATAATAATATTTCTAGCATGAGGAGGTTTTGAATATAGCAAACAAAGGCAAAGTAAAATCAAGACCAAAAAAATCAGTAAGAAATGCCATGTCTGTTTAAAGCCCTGCAAGTAATTAACCTTCACAAGAAAACTACTGTACAATGTGGTAAATTCTCCATCACTTGGGTCTTAAAATTAAGGATAAACCACCTTTTTTTTTTCCCCACAAGATACGCTTTGGTTCGGCTACAGGTTGTTGAATTTAAGGCAGGATTTACTTGGTGACATTATTTGGCATGTGTTATGTGGGAGGCCAGGCCAGACCAGATGATCATTAAAGTCCTTTCTGGCTTTATAATCTATGAAATTACTAACCCCAGAACAGAGCTCTTGAGCTTGACCACATTGCTCGTGGGCGAAAAAACTTCTGAAGATGTGGACAGAACCCCCAAAAGCAGTGAGCATCTTGGTCTACAGGGTTTGGATTAAGTGAGGGCATCTACCAATAAGGAATGCATGTTGCATTTGCTAGTCAGAGCACCTTTACTGGCCTTGAGGAGTAAGGCACTTCTGTAGGTTAAAAATGCATGTTTGCACACTCACAGGTTATTTATGGCTGCTGACATGTCTGCATTAATGCAGAGCTGTGTTTTTCCACCTGTAAGACTAGTTAGATAATTTCTATTACCGGATTCTTGCTGGCCATCTTTGCTTCATAAATAAAGGCTGAACACTGTCTTATGGAACAAATTGCTTGGGAAATGGGGATACTCTTGGAAAGGGTTGGAAAGACTCCTGTCTTTTGGATCATGGGCCAAGGTAGACCCTTCCTACTAAAACTGCATCATGGAACTTCAGAGAAGTAATCATTATCAGCTGTTCATTCTTCTCTTTCCTTTCAAGTCCCCAGTTTCTTGTCTGAACTTCATGGCAATCTTCTTGAGACACTTCTATAAGAATCTCTTATTCTCTCAACTTCAATTCGAGTCTTTCCAGTATGTGCTTCCATCCCCCTCGATCCTGACTAGTTGTCTCCAATCCCACCCTGGGCTGCATCAAAGGCAGTGTGGCCAATGGATTGCTGCCCCTCTACTCCACTTCGGTCAGACCTCATCTGGAGTGCTGCATCCAACTCTGGGGTCCCCAGCACAGGTAGGACATCAACCTGTTGGAGCGAGTTCAGAGAAGGGCCATCAAGATGATTAGAGGGATGGAGCACCCCTCCTATGAGGAAAGGCTGAGAGAATTGGGTTGATAAGGCATCAGGGTGACCAAATTGTGGCCTTCCAGTACCTGAAGGGAGCCTACAAGAAACACAGAGAGGGACTTTTGAACATGTAGGGACAGGACAAGGGGGAATGGATTCAAAATAAAGGAGAGTAGGTTTACATTAGGTGTTAGGAAAAGTTCTGTGAGGGTTGTGAGACACTGAAAGAGGTTGCCCAGAGAAGTTGAGAATGCCCCGTCCCTGGAAGTCTTTAAGGCCAGACCAGATGGAGCTTTGAGCAACTTGGTCTAGTGAAAGGTGTCCCTCCCCCTGCAGTGGGTTTGGAACTAGATAATCTCTATGGTCCCTTCCAATCTGAACCATTCTATGATTATATGATCTATGATTCTATAACATGCTTGCTCCCAGCCTCATCCCCACATCAGGGCAGCACACAGTGGGCAGGAGGGAGAGCGCCTTTTCTACAGGAGTACCAGGAAGACAGAAGAGCTTGTTCCAGACACGGGTCCCAAACTGCCTCTGTGGTCAGGAAGTTGCTTTGAACTAACAAGTAGTTGGAACTCAGTTCTCAACACAGACCACATTTGAAGGCACATCAATCTTGGTCCAATATTGATCCTACAACTTTAACAGTATCTGCTGCTACCCTAGGAGCGAAGTATTCTTTTTCTCTTGACATTCACCCAAATTTTAGAAAGGTTGAAAGGTTAAATAATCCTAAAGAAGAAGGATTTTAGTTCTGGGGTTAAATGAATACTTGGAGATTGACGCAAAATGATTTTACTGATCTAACACATTTCTTTTAAATTCTCTCAATGTCTTCATTATTCCCACAGCTTTCTCCAGCACCATGTAGCCAGCTTCTAACTACATCTACTGTCTCAACAGGAACTCCTTGAAGTTCACAGAAGGGTCAGCTGAAGGGAGAAAGTGGGCACTGATTTTGTCAACAAAGGCTCCAGTTTAAGAACTGCTACAGGTGGTCAAAAAGATAGCAGACAGCAAAGCAGAGAGCACTTTATCATGCAAGTAACCAAGACATTTTCACTTGATTTAAGTATAGATTGCACTGTCAAGACAGGAGCACAACCTGAAGTCTACTGGGATTATCAGTCATGTACAGGGGTCGGTAAGAAAGCAAAGGTAAGAAGGTACAGAGAAATAAAACGTAGGAGGCAAAGAATTGTATGCTCTCCTATTTCTGACTTCTGTAAATGTGACATCTCTTTTTTACTCTGAGTCAACCATATCAAAAACATGGAAACTCTCATTGAGAGCATCCTTTTGAAACCTGTGAAGTCTGCTTTCTGGCAATAATGCTGTCCAACTGTATCAGGGCTGTTTCTTTCTGAACATATTCAGCTGACTCAGTAAAGTGCAGGGCTTTAAAAATCCCTCCTACAGGGAGATCTTTAATCTACGGTTACAGGGAAATACTGGGGGAAAGTATCTGAGAACCATGTGCACAATCCAAACCATTCAGCACTGACCTTCTAGCGTAGTGTTTATTAGCTCTTAACTATTAGCATTTGCTCAGTGTGCTTCATTGGGTGAGACTGACATAATCCAACAGTATGGTGTGGCATCTGGATGATGTTATCACACATACTCTTGCATGCACAATCACATTCATCCCCATATGCATATACGCACATACATGGAGATATACAAGCACAACACAAAGTGGGCAACTGGAGGCTTTTCTTTTCCTGTCGTTCTAGGTGACAAACTAGACAGGATGAAGGGTATCAAAGCCTTTCTTTCCTCTCTTGTTGGAAAGGGCAACTTACTTCCAGCGCTATTAATGGGTTTTCAAAATCCACAGAAAGATACAGGAGTACACAATAAATATAGGGGGAAACACTTTTGTGGAGCTGGAGGGTAGCAACAATGCTGTGTGCTTTCTGGACAGGCTTCACAGGCAGCAACCTCTGACTTTCCACGTTGAGATGGAAGAAGCCCATTTATGCTCATCTTCCCTCAATAGTGAACAGACTAGTGCTTACTGCTTACAGCCCTTTGTCCCTTAGAATAGGACAGCATAAACTGAGATTATAATCTGCTGTATTGCCTCTCTCTTCACTTACCTTGCCTTGGCAAATTAGGGTTGCATGGTAATATTACAGCCAGAGGTAGAAAGGACACCTACACTAAATTTTGCTCTGCTCTTCCTATAACACCTTCCCTCTCTCTGTTTTAATGAACTGTGCTGTACTTGGGTCACTGTTGGAGTTGTTGGAACAGATTTCTGCCTCACTGGGGGTCCTGTTCAAGTTCATTTGTTCTTTTTTTGAAATGTCCCAGGAAATGGATTAGGCAGAAAAATACAGTTTCATCCTGAGTATAAATTTATGACAGGGCTTTCACCAAGAATTTGGTGCTTCAAAGTTTAGGATCAGCAGTGGTGGGAGCTCAGGTGGAGGGGTAGATACAGGCCTGGGTGAGAGCATTGTGCAAGAGGCTGAGAGAGGACACTAGAAATAGAAGGGGAGGCTGGGACTGAAGGAAGCAGCTGGTGACTGGAAACTGAGATGAGGAGGTGGAGATGAGGAGTAGAAGGTAGAGGAATATGGCAACAGGACAACAGCAGGCTGGAGGGTCATGAACAACCCGGAAGAGGAAAAGAAAAATAAGTGTCTGCAATCATTTGATCCAGTGCTTCTGTACCAGGAAAGTGGTCTTCACTGCAGAGACACAGGCACTGCTGCACAGGGCATGTTACATGCTGCACACAGAGTCCTGGGTCCTGCCAGCCTCCGGGCTGTTTCTGTGTGGGGCTGGATAGACACCTCTTTGCCACAGCCCTCAAGGTGAGCAACACAGCCCAGGGCAGGAGTAGGTGATGGTGGCATCTCAGGGCAAGGCAGGGGGATCCTGAGCACTCTGAGAAGGGGCACACAGCCAACTTTCTCAAGTGACATCCAGCCAGGATTTCTGGGTCGTGTTCTGTTAGCAAATTGGTGCAGAACTGCTGGGCCTTTTTGCCACCTTGCTCCCCTAGCCCATATATAAAATACTTTTTACTATAGCCAGTTGTGCTGCTTCCTCAAGAGGCAGGAGGAGAAACCACTACCACCAAATCCAGTGTATGTTGATACTGCTAAACCATTTCCATTGATGTGAAAATCCTGAAAAATCTAAATGTTTCATTTGAACCCTCTGAAAAGGAAGAATTTTGATTCTTCCATGTGAATTTACATCTCATTTTAGTTTGAATCAAAATTATTAATATGCCACATGAAAAACAAAGATCAGAATGAAACCCCTCTGTTTGACCCCTGTGATTCTTTTGCATTTCTGAGACCCATGAACAAAGGAACCAGCCCTCCTGATGGTCCATGTTGGAGTAGTTATTGCTTCTTATGAAGAAATGCCCAGATTTTCACTTTGCTCTTAAAAAAAATGAGGAAATTTACTCAAAAACTATATTAAAATATCATTAGGGCTGTAAAATCAAGTACTTAAAAGTTAGGAGGGACCAAAACTAAGATAGCCATCTTAAGTTCAGTCCTCTTGCCCATGTACACTATAATGATTAATTATGAACCCAATCATTTATCTCCAGGATACCCATCTCATGCAATATGCAGATGGATGGTGCTTTGGTGATGAAAGAGTGTTGAATAATGAAAAAAGCTGTCGTCTACCAGAGCTTGCACAACTGCTGAAGAAAACAGAACCTTCCAAATAAATATGACACTTGGTGAAAAAAGAGAGAGGATGAGAGAGGGAGAGAGAATCACGGCTTAGACAACTGAAAGCCATCCTGAGAGAGTTAGAGTCCAGTCTTGCTTTTGCCTCAGAGCTGTGGAGCAGTGCCTGTCAAATCACTCCAACTGGGGTTTTTTTGGAGGTGATCAGTAATTGTGCATTCTTGCCACCTCTGTGAGAGGCCAAGCCTGCTCTGCGGAGCTGAACGTTGAGTCAGTGGGAGCTGTAGTCTGACGTGTGTGCCATGAAAGGAGTCACTTATTTATTTATTTATTTTACATCAGGCTCCCAAGCTTGGCACTTACATGTTCACAAAGCTTGTTGTGTAAAAAAGCCTACTTATGGACTAACAGCTTTGCCTTTGGACACAGGGCTAAGGAGAGATTGGTAACAGAGGGCTGGGGACCACACACCGAACAATGAGGATTAAAGAAAAACACTGAAAAACTTGCCAGTAACTGAACACCATGCTCTGAGTGGGGGCATCTTTGGAAAGAAGATGATGTGATCTCATAATAAAAGACTGCAGCACCTTATTTGAAGAATTTCCTAACATTTGGTGCCAGACTCTTCAATTTTGATATTTTTATAATCAATTTAGCTTAGAGTGGTAAATCAATGTAACTCATTTCTAAAGCACATTAAGAATGTCCACATGTTCAGATGAATCAGTGACAAATCATATGCCCTTATGGAGGGAGACACCTTTGGATTAAATTCCTTATGATCATGAGCTTTGGTGAACTGCAAAATAGTCACTCAAGGATTTACAATTGTTTCGATTCATTATTGTTTTAAACCAGTTTATTCTAAGTTGGTGCAAACTTCTCACAAACATGACTCTAGGGAGACTTCGTGGGAGATTTCCAAAGGCACTAATAGCAGTTCAAGCATTTAACTCTGTGTGAACCGGCAACACATAGGGTTCATAAATAGGCTGAGCTTTTCTCGCTTCCTCTGTCCACCACAGACCCATCTGTAATTGCTCAGCTGTTCTCAGACTATTTCAGATCTACTTGTTTCATCATATTATCTTCAGGAGGAAAGTATCTGGGGAGCCATTTATTAACACAAAATTGCCTTTACAGTAGAAAATTTCACTTTAGACACATTGCTTAAACGTGAAGGAATCCCTGCCATCATGAACCTATTTTAGCTGTCTCTTCTCTAATTGCTGCTCTGTATATCTTTCTTTTCCTCTCTTTCATTTCCCTAATGTTCTCTTTGTTTTTAATGGGTGACGCCAGCCCAGCCATCTGGAAAGAGAAACAGGAGGGAGAGTTTACAGAGAAACAAACTTTGGGTGCTTCTTCCTGTGCAGCATTCAGTGCCTTTCACTCTAAGACCTGACAGCCCTTTAGACAATACCCTCCTCTTGCAGCATCTGAGACACAGAGAAGGCCAGCGCACACCGGGCTAGTGGCAGGTCACCTGGCTTCCAGATGCCCACTCCCAGCTATATAACAGAGACCAGCAGGTCCCTCAGTTCATGCCTTTGGAAATTAACTTCCTATTCTTTCCAGAATTATTTACTTCCCAGTCTGGACATATGTACAGTGTAAGCCCAAACGTGCACATGTGCATGTTCGTGAGCATGCACACACTCACACACATACAGAGCTTCTTTTTCCTTTGTCAGGGTTAAAAGACACCAAAAGAGTCTCCTTACTGTATTTTGTCATTCCCTGGTGCTAGGATTACCAGATCTTGCCTCTGATACGATGTTTTCCATATCATAGTTCCAATCCCCATGTTCCTTATTGACGAGGACACTGTTGCTCCTGTGTTTTCCCACCTCCACCCAGATGGGAATTCATTGTCTACCAAGAACACTCCCAAAGCCCCTTCTGCTCTTCTCTTGTCACTGCTCTAGGCAGCAGACTACCCAGCTGATGCACCGCAGGTACCCGGACACATGCCAGTCCTGCTGGGGTGCTGCCAGCTGGTGGGACTCTTGCCCTGATGGGTTCAGAAGGAGACTACTCCATCCTCTTTTCCATTTACCCTTGAGTATAAGTGGAAGTGAGCATGCATTCCACAATTCACCATGAACCCCAGGCAGAGCTTGGGGAGTGCACAGAGCAGAGCACACCAGCTGAGGAAAATGAGCTGTATCCACACTTCTTAAGCAAAATCTGCCAAATCCAGGTATGACTGAGGGACTGGCACAACAGTGTGATTGATGTCTTTTAGTAGGATGAGCTCAAGAGTTTTCTCTGGCAGTATACAGTCCCATGTGTCATTTTTTGAGGTATGGTGAAGTAGATTACAAGGAGGGAGGCTATATCCATGAAAATATTCCCAGACAATCCTCTCCAAGGAGAAAAAACAGAATTTGTAATTGCTAAATTATGTACTCTTCAAAGGCAACAATATTCTCTGCAGCTAGGAAAAAGACTCAGTTCTGCTGTGGACAGTGTACTCAGTATCCAGACATAAGGATGAAATTTTCTAATGACAGGAAAATGGGTCCCCTGGGTCCACAGTCCCCTTTTCATATTACACTGTGGGGGATGATTTAGTTTCAATGCATGGCAGGTCCCACAAAGGGAATGAGGCCATTAACTTCTGAACCAAAATTAATATAATCATATAAATAAAATGCACGGTTTCCTGTCTGCACAGTGCATAAAGCTGGAAATTAAAAAAAATCTCACTCATCTTCTATTTTACATTTAACAGACTCTGCAGCCTAGCTGCTTTCTTCTTCCATCTTCTCTCTTTATAGCCATCTCTGCACACTGAGGTCACACAGATTAAACCGATCAGCTTAGAAAATTACATAGCTAAATGTACAGAGCCCTTGCATAGAGTTAGTGTAATCAGTGACGAATCAAGGCAAATTAAACAAATAGAAGTTACTTTTCAACCTTTTCAATTGCTACCTGCTTTAGTTATACTGATATAAATTTTGAGCGTAGAGGTGGTCCATGTACCAACATTCCACTTGCTCTCCTAGGCCAAAAGAGCAGAGCAGCCTCTCAGTCTCTCAAGCAGAGACTTATCAGCCTGCAGATAAAGAGAGAGAGATCTTCCAAAGTATTTATTCCTATTGCAAAGTAATTTAAAAAAATAAAATCAAGCAATCACTTAAAAAAAAGTTTAATGTCCCTAAAATTGCCTCCTATAACATGTGTTCAAAAGTTCTCACACTGATTGCAAACATTCAGCGAATATTTTTCTCTCTCACTTAATCTGTTTCTTTAGAAAAGTCTATGCCAACTGCATGCATCCTGGCTTTAAAATATATTTTAAATATTCCAATTTTCTGTTTTATGATATATCCTGGAACAATGCATGGACTTATATACCAGTGACATTCTTCCAGAAGTGCAACCTTTGCACCTTGCAGCTGGACATCTAAGTCTGTAATATGAAAGCAAAGAACTTTTTATTCTTTGAGCATCATAAAAGGACACTTTCACCCTGCCCTTTCACCATGCTCTGGGGAATAACACACAAAGGAACTAATTCTCACTTGTATGGTATTGTATAGCTCCAGTACTGCACCTGGGGCCTTAACATGGTACACTTGGATGTTCCCCTTTCAAACCATCCTCCTGTAATCAGATGAAAACATTTAGAGAATTTAAAGGTTTCCAAGAAGCGCTCTTCAAAACAATCAGACAATGCAGATAACTGAACTTGTGATCCTCCACAAATCAGACAAATTGAAATCTGTTACCCTTTTGAAGGCTACATGGAGAATTATGAAGACCTAAAGGCATCACACTGCGGTGAAAAGTCCTCTTCAAAGCACAGACTCAGGGAGATCTCAGGGACCTATTTCCGCTGTTTAGAAGACACTGCTAAAACAGATCAAGAAAGCAGTACATCCAGACAAGTGGATCCAAGATTTCAGTCTCTTTGAGGACTCTTTGGAATAGCAGAGGGGACAATTTTCCTTCCTGGATCAGGAAATAGTCATTTTGGCGTCATTGACAAGTTTCTACTTTATCACTAGCTTGAATATTTATCATGAAGTGTACCAATCCAGGCACAGAACCCTTTCAGCCCACCCTTCATCACCATCACTACGTGCTGCTTTATCAGACTTTCAGGAAAAGAAGTATTCATCTCCACAAATCTTCATTATCTCTGTCCATATCCATGTGAGGAGTGGGACAAAGAGTCTAAAAACTAACCAGTGGACTCGTGCACACAGTAAACTTCAGTGACTCTGTAACCTCCTTTAGTCCTGTTTTTTCTTTTTTTCTTTCTTTCTTTTTCCCCCACTGCATCTTTCATGCAACTTCCACTGGCAAGTACTTAAATCTGAAATACAAGCCACAGGCAGAGAGGTTCGCTACCTATTTTTTTCAGCTCCACCTACAGTAATCACCACCAAAATCCCCTGAAAGTGAAAGAAGCCAAATTAGTTTTTTCCTCACCTAGACTGACTGCTTTGGTTAGCAGTTACTGAGAATAGCCAGGCTGTTTTAAGTTAAGCTACTCTAAATTAGGAGCTGTTTTAAGAATCTAACTTGGCTTATTTTCTGTTATATTAACACTTCAACATACTCCATATGCTTACAAGATGGGTGTGAGAGAAGAAGAGAAACACAGCTGGCCCAGAGTGGGAAGAATGTAAGTTTAAACAGCCTCACCCCTTCCCAAATGTCTTTTTGGCGGCACTTTGTGACTTTCTGGATATTTTCAGTTCTCGCTTTCTTTTACAAAAGCTCATCATACCCAATTTAATTTTTATAATAAAAAACTGAACAGTGAATTGTTGCCAGCCCCCTTTACTACTGCTGAAAATGCACTGGTATTTAAGATTAAAAGGAAGAGAAACAAAGGTCCTGTAAGAAGTCCTAAGAAAGGAAACCTTATCCATTATATTTAAGTGCAAAGGTGTTAAAAGTTGAAAAGAAAAAATGTTTTCCTGTATCTCCTGCGTTAAAAGTTGCTCTTGATCCTTTTTCTTACAACTATTTATTCGAAGACAAATGTTTTATTACTTAAAACCTTGAACTTTTTCCTTTGTAAAGGATATAAAGAGCCAAATTTAGGGATATATTCCAGAAGGGATTGCAGTAGTTTGCACAATTTCTTGCCATGTGATCTTCAATTACATGTCTAAGAAAGCAGATCCTTTCATGGCTCATTGCTAATTTCTTCCTTGACCTGAGACAGGCCAGCTTGCAGTTTCTTATGATGCTTTAATCTACCCTAGCCATGAATGTGGAGGCCCAATGGGTGCCACGCTCAGGCAGGTTCAGCGTTGGTAGCTTGTAACCAGATTACAGCCATCAACACAACTTTGGTTGTTCCCAGTGGTGTCCCCAGAACCAGATGAGAAGGGGATGTGATGCCTCTCCAAGCTCCACCTATTGAAATAAATCCTAAGCATGCACCTAAACAAGAGCAGTTCACAGCAGATTTTATAGAGATTTAGAGTATGACGTGGGCTCGTTGGGATCCCATCAGCTCAGCTTTCACTGGATATGCCCAAGGGCTCTTGACCTTAGCTCCTTTTTGATTAGGGGTAGAAACCTAAGATGCAGCACCTCCCAAAGGCCACCAATTAATGGCTCAGTAAACTGTGCAGTTCTGCAACTCTCCATCTTCTTTTCATGTGAGTAACTATATCACTGACAATCATGATGTTTAAATAATCATATTTAATGTAAGGGATTATTTTGCTGGACTGGAGGAAGAATTTACCTTTCCAAGTATGCTGGCTGCTGACCCCTATGGGTGCCTCCCACTCAGACATGGTCAAATCCTACCTCTAAGTTTTTCTTGACAATTGCGGAAATGGAAGATTCTGTCTTTCCTTTTTACAAGCTGAGATTGTGTAGAGCAGAACAAGACAGACACAGGTGCACTGAACCATGCTTCTTTCAAAACATTATTGCACCCTTCCCTCACCTTACTTTTGTCTCCACTGGCTGGCTCTTTCTATGCTGTATGCAGCAAAAACAGGGTAGGTTTCAATCATATGTTGCAGCTTGGCCTCCCCTGTCTTGGTAGATAGTTGGACTTCTTGTTTCCAGTTCTGCCTCCCCTCTTCTACATATGCAGGTTAGAAGACGTTAGTTCAAGCTTCATTCAAGGTTTGTTCAACCAAGGAGACTGTAAAACAAGTATGAAACATTTTTTATGTCTCCAGAATGGAACAAACCTTCATCGGAGAATGAGAATTTCACTTGCAGTTTAAAACAAAGACCATCTCTTTATCTAGGCTTGGGTCCAACCCAGAGGCATCCCCTTTTTGAATGTGCAATGAATACAAAGGGTCTGGCATGAATCTGAAAGCTGGTACTTTCTATCAAGATTGGATTTCAGGAAATAAGAAGACCACTTATTGCCCTCAGTAATTCCCTGTACTTGTTACAGGGTTTCATGTTTGGTGAAGGCTAGGAAAGATTATGGACAACTTGAAACATTGAAGTCAGAAGTGCCTCAGGCACCAATTTTCCCTTCCAACTAATCCATCATTCCTGCTGCGATTTCAGGAAAGTGATATAGTAACCTGTCTTCTTAGAAGAAAGGATGGTCCACTGCTGTCTTTTATATTCTGTTGAATTATAACACTTTCCTTTTTCATCTGGCCTTTCATCAAAGACTTAAGTGTTTTTCTTTCTGTATACACAACTGTGCCAGTTTCTCATTAATTATCTACACAGGGATGGCCACACTGATCCCATCTGCAATCCTTCCTCTACGCTCCCACAGGACATTCTAGGGAGTGAAGTTTTCCTAATTTGGAACAGATTCTCAATTCCTTACCAGAACCTTATCAACAAGTGCCTCTGATCTCACCACGGAACGGGATTTTATGGCAAAAATGCTGCCTTCTCGCTCCTTTCCAGTCACCCACAACTGCAGACAGGACACCATCTTCCAACAGTGTACTCAGGTGTCAGAGACAGCACAGTGAAGTACGAGACATCAGTTCTTCTGGTCCTTCACTTTGCATGTGGTCAAAAAAGGCCTAGGTATTTGTGCAATTTTGATACATTTAAAATGTGTTTTATACTGTGCAGTGGTAGGTTCCTACCCGGGTTAAGAGTACAGAATATCTCATTCTGAGACCATGTTTATCAGAGGTGTCTGGTAAGATTTTATCGGTAATTCATTAAAGATTTGATATAAATGTGTCCTTCTCCTTGGTCAAGCAATTATTGAATCTCTGCTCATGCATGATCATATTGTGTAGTCTCAAGAGGAAAGCAAAGGCGTGGGGAGTGCAGCATTTTTTCATTCAGAACGTACAAAACAAATTTACTCATAAGGCAACAGCATAATGGTGTACTTGGTGTTGCAGGTATGTCTTCTGAGCCATAGAAGTAGTTTGCAAGGTGCCCTGCAGTCAGCTGGCTTCCTCTCTGTCATTTAATCTACAGTTTTGCTGTTGATGCTTTGAGGCTCCTTTAAATTCAGAAAAGCCTGCCCCAGCTCCATCTGAAAGTGCTCAGGGAGGATTCCTCAACAGTGAAGCCACAGAGTCATGATGAAGACAGAGTCACAACCATGAAAAACTCCACAGCAGAAAGCATCACCAAGAACTTCTCTCTCAGTTTGTGCCCCACTGCAATCTATTTCCCTCTCAGAGGATGCTGCCCCCAGTCCATCATATAAAGCACCCAGAGAAATGTATCAGGAGGATAAAAATATGGAGTTATGGGAACACTTCAATAGTTGTTCAGAGGTGTGCATCTATTCCCCAACTCATTTAAACCTGTCAATAAGTAGGCCTAATGATGTTACCACTCCTAAGTTTTATTTCTTTGTTTAAGGAATAGGCATCAGTAAAAGAGCCTGGGTTTAGTTTCTCTGTTCTTCTCAGTTTCAGTCTTTTAACAGTAGAAATCTGGCATGATCTTCATTTCACCTAACTCATATAATACAGTTTTCTCCACATGGACTGGTTACCATCAGCTCTTTTTTAAAGTTTACTCCACAGGCACATCTCTGGTGCTGTTCCTGACCTACCTTGAGTGAGATAGATTTTTTCTTCCTTCGACTGCAAATGGAATCCAAACAACTATCACAGTTGAAGAAATCTGTATTCTTAATTTCTCAGCTTAGCGGGTTGCAGATCCTACCGCTGCAGCCTGAAGCTTAAATACTGATTTTCACTGCCCAAAGCAAAAATAAGATTTGTGAGCTTCCCAATAGGTTGGAGGCTACCATGGAGGCCAGTGGAATATCCTTAGCCCTGGAACTTTCTGAAAGCAAGTATTTGCACCACACCTGCAGAAAACATGGCGATTAAATACAGTGAAGAATTTTGAAGGAACAGGAACAGTGGTCTTTTGAGTCAGTGTCTTCACATACCGTATAATCCCTTCTTCTAATACTGGCACTCAGCTCTTTTGATTGAGGTCTAAGACATTTTCTTCTCCTGGGTAGTCTTCCCCTTTTCAACTGTTGATACATAACACTGCAATAACCTCTTCTGTTCACTTCTCATTATCTCATTCCCAGATGCTTATATCATGCACTGAACCTCTTTTCTTAAAGACCATTTCACGTGCTACCATTTATTTGCATTCCTTAAATTCTGTTGTAGGATAGATTTGTGTGTTTTTCACTGTTTGGGGGACTCTCTTTACTTGTCTCTTCACTGAAGACTCTTGAAAATTTTGCTTGTTCAACAGCTTTGCTGATAACTTTGGGAGTTTATAAATCAAACTCCCATACTCAGTACAGACTCACATATCATGTCTAGAGCTGTGCGTCTATGGCATACTCTTTAATGCTTTCCTGCACCTGTTAGATTCTCATGAGAAAAATGAATTTTTCATAAGATGCATTCTTCTGGTGGATACAATAGGTTTCATTTTGTGTAATGATCCTACCAATTTCTGTGCAGCTGTGAGTAAGATCTAGATGTAACTGAAGATATACAGAACATTTGCATCATCAACAGTAAAAATAAGAATTATTTTTCAATTAAGAGTATTTTCAAGCAAAAATTCCTTGGCACTGTTCAGCACTTCTGTTGCTTTTCCAAATATATAAAATTAAAAAAAAGAAAATCCAATTGAAAATGGTTCAAGGGGCCCACAAAGCTCAAAGCTCAAGTCAGGATACAGTTTCATGTAATGAGGCTGTCTGGCCCCATTAGCTGTGCTGTCTATGTTGTTCTCATCAGATACTAGGCAGGTACATTTCACAGGAAAACAAAAGTCCCTTTTATTTGCACTTGAAATTATTCTCTTTTTTAGATGGCTTTAAGGAACAAAAGCGAGACTGCTGTTAAAATGTGTAATCCAGACCTCGGGCCAAGACCACTGGCATTTCTGTGCTTTGACAGGTAAATGTGCAGTCACCAGGCTGATGAAAGGCTGCAGAGGTTCTCTTCTAAGGCTCCTGACTGCATGAATGGATGCAAAGGGAGAGGAGCAGGGGGCAGGATGCTTATCTATTGCATCCCAGTATACTTTCTGCGTCACTGCTTGCTCCCAAAGCAGGAAGTTCAGCTGCATGGAGCAGGTTTAGAGTCAGAGCCTCACAGAATGCAGATTTCTGTTCATCCACAGTGTAGGAACATCTGCCAAGGTTTCTCCTGATGCCCTGCAAACAAGACTTGCTTCTGGCTGACAGGCATCCCTCTTCCCCCTCTCCCATGAGAACGTCTCACAGAAAGCCTGTCCATTCAGCTTGTGCAGAAACAGCACGAGCATTTTGCCATATATTTTGCTTTGTTGGTTGAGCTGCTCAGAGTGTTTCTGGGAACAGGTGCCTTTTGCCAGCCCTATCTGCTGCCTTGGCAGGATGATGAGCAGAAGCAGTACAGACCTGCTGAGGCTTCTTCTTCTCCCCTTGAGGACCAGAAGCGTGTCGACTCCTGACATCCTCCAGGTGTGAACCACATGGTCCAGCCCATGCATTTCATCTTCAGTGGCCCTGATCTCATCTTCCTGAAGAAATACAGCTATTCTTAAAAGAGAAGGGGACTCCTCCTGTGGAACTGGTCCAATATTAATCAGTCAGTAGATGGAGATTTTCTAAATAGTTATATAGATGAGGTAACCACACCAATTTTCCCCATTCAGGGATGTGAATTCTCTCCTCTTTGCTCCTTTCTGTCATCTTCTGTTTACTATCCCATCTCCTTAGTCCCTTAAATTTATGCAACAACCACCTAAAATTGTATCAGAGGGCCATGAAATGAATTTTCTCATGCAGCAGATTTCAGGATCTTTAGGAATGACATCAGAGGCCATCTGGAAAGGCCAGCAGCAGCCACATATCATCCCGGAACACACACATATCCAACACCTCCTTCCTATGTGAAAAAATGCAACCAAGTCCTCCTGGCTCAATGGAGTTGTAAATGTCCTTTAAATCTGTCACTTTAATGTCCTGCTTGGAAGATGCAGAATGAGGAGGTAGGTTTTTTCCCTTATGGCTTTTTATATTATAAACCAGAGGAACTCAAAGTACTCTGTGGATTTGTTACAGGAGTTCTTTGAAAATATTGTCTTCTGGTAGGAGCAGCAATAAAGTTTTGAACTGTGTTTCCTTCTGACATTCAGGAGAGTCAGAAGTCAAACTAGCTGCGAGCAGCTAAGATAAGATAAATCTTTCATGGCAGTAGACTACCAAAGTCAGACATGCTTTGTAGGAAAGGTTTTATTCTTTAAAAGCACGTTTAGGAAAGGTGAAAAAATCAGATTTTCCATCCCAGGGCAAAGCTTCATGCTGAGAAGACAGCCTGCTGCCTGTGGAATATTAGCAAATCTGTAAAAAAAATTAATGCACATTTTGTAGAGCAGTTAGTGATCCTCACAATCACATAATACCTCTCCAAAAGTGTGTCAGCAAAACCAGGGGTTCTCAAACACAATATTGCTGTACCTCAGGGCACCAATATTTTAAGCACCTTTCTTGACCATTGGAACTACAACAGCTTATTATGCTGAGCTAAATAGAAAACTGCATGCAATGAGGACAACAGCACAATGGGACAAACAGCAAACCTAACACATGGAACAACCAGCAAGCACAACATGGAAATCATCAAAAAAGAAAAGATAATGGAAAAAACAGGTATTGTGAAGTTCAGAACTTCGAACAAGTGCTCTTTTCAGTTCAATTATTGCTTCCATATATCAGAAAGTTACACTACATTAATTTTTCTATTTTTTGCATTTTAATCCTTTTTTCCCACTTGATATTTGTTTTTCACTCCAGCTTTTTCCTTTAATTTCTTTTCACTCTACAGTTCATTTTAGCATAGTGACATGCTTGACTGGTGTGCCTGGCAGGCATGAAACATTCCAGTACTGTATTTATGAAAGCAATGGATGAACTGATTTTCCTACTCACTAGTTTGGGTTTGGTTTTTTTAATTCTTGAGGATGCACTAAAAAACATAACCAACTTTTCCATTTTGATTTTTGTAAAAAAATTTTGTCTTTTGTAAACTTTTTGTAAACTTTTTTTGCCTTGTAATTTCTGGCTCCTGCTTTTCTAGTTTGATCTGTAGTCAGCATTATGGTCTTCTTTTCCAAGTCTGCAGTAACCATCATGTGATTTTTCTTGTGCTTGTTTCTTGCTCAGATTTTGTTTTCTTATTCATCCTGCATTTGAGTGTCATCCTTGTACTTACAAGCTTGGCAGAAGTCTTGGGCCTAAAGGATCCTGAACACAATGTCCCCACCCGAAAGGTGCCACAGCAAGTGCTCAGAAGATCTGAGCCCAAACATACATGTGGTGTTTTCTGTACATGAGTAAATCTTTGGGTTTTTTCTGATTGCTGTATTCATTTTCTCTTAAATTTTTTTAACATCTCAGCCACTGCAACCTCCCTTCTGCATCCACTAGAATTCTCTAACTCTGTTTTTTCCTCAAATATTGATTTTTTTTTTGTTAAAGTCACTGTTTCACTTTTGTGTGGGCAGAAAAAGAGATTTTGTGCTGACAATGATGTTTAATCGGCATCGCCACATGTTGGGATATTTTTAGAAAGAAAAAACCCCCAAGTTCTGAAACATTTTATTTGTGGAAAATGAACAAATGAAAGCATTGTAACTAGAATTAATACTTAGATGACCATTCTTAAAAACAAATAGTTATTCAATGTAAAGAACAGATGAAATTAAAATAATTTTGACATTTTCCTCAGCACTTATAAAACCTCTTTGGTTCTGGATGTTTTAAAATAGTTCTGGTTATGCAGACTGGAAAGTGAAGGAATGTATACAGATCGTGTAATTCTCTGTGAAAAGAGAGAACAGTGAGACTGGTATTTCCATTGACTGATTTCTTAAGAAATCTTCTTTAGAAGAAATTGGAAATGAGTTTTCAGGACTTAGTCAACTTAAAAATTATAAGCAAACACAATGAAGATCCCAGAACATAAAGCCTATTTAGGCAAGTAACAGCTCCATCAATGCTAGACAGAAAGGGCAAGTGAGAGTTTTTAAATTAAAAATCTGGGTTCTTCTGAACTGAGAGCTCTAACTACAGTCTGTAAATCGACCATTAGCTAAAAGCATTTATTTTGCCAAGAAATTTTGGGTTCTGTACTCCTTAATGTCCCTTAAATTTACCAAAACCACCAAACACAGACAAGGGTCAGAGTATGCCCCTCTAGATCTTACACTTCTGATTACACCACCTGCGTGTTTTCCAGATGTTCAGTTCACAGCCAGCCAGCCAGTATGGGACCTCCTTGTCACCTGCTGGACATTCTCCACAGTGCTGTGACACTGGGCTGCTCCACCCAAACAGTGGTCCACAGGGGGCCAATTATCTTGGCATCTGGGCTTCTGCCACCCAATTTCTCCTTCAGGGAGACAGTGCTTCAGGTTTAGCTATTGCAGGCAGGTTACCAAAACTATGGATCACTTTGATTTGCACGTGCTGCTGGAATTTCTGGCACTGTTAAATTGAATTGTTACATCAAGAGAAATGGTTTGGAAGCAGATAGATAATTATAACTCCTCCAGATAGACTTTTAGAACAAGGAAGTTGTATGGTCCTTCTCTTGTAATACTTCTCACACTGTTAATCAGAAAGCCACAATTAAGGGCTGTGTTTCAGCATCAAGTGCAGAGCATTTAGAGGACAGCAGCATACTTTCAGTCTTCCATACATCCAAGAAGGGATTAGGAGGCTCCCAGCAGAGCAGATGTGCTGGTCCTATTTTTCTACCTCTTCTATTTCATTGTTGAGGACTCAGAGAAACCTCTTTCTCCCTGCATACAGGAAATTCACACAGATTCTAATAAAATAAGAACTGAGTAGGGAAGCTTTTGTATGTGCATTTTTTGACTCATCATTTCACTACTCTGCAACCTTAGAGCTTTTGATAAACCCTATAATCCATTGAAGCTAACAGGAGTTTTGCCTGAGTGACTGTCCACTGCCTACATTACTATACAGATGCAGTGGTGGTGGTGACACACTGATCATCAGTAACTACTGGGACACTGTGAAAATGCCCCAAGGAGTGTCTTTCAACATGTCCTGAAGAAAGAGGCCTCTTACCTTTCTTATATGACACTGAATATAATTTCCCTGTAAACATAAAGTTTATCTCCAGTTCGTTCAAGAGACATAGTAATGGTGTGATTAGGCCTGCTAGACTGAACTTCACATGCAAAAGTCAGTTGCATAGTAAATGTTACCTTAAGTAACAAAATTATCTTTTATACAACAAGGTAGATGAAAGAAGGGGAAACTGGGTCCTGGAAAAACTACAAGGTCATCATCCTGGTATTTCCCAATGGGATGGGAAACTCTAGGCTTTAGAGTTATGAGACAACTTGGGCTGATGGAGGATGAGAGCAAATGGAAGTGTCCACTGACATTTTCAAATATACCTCAGCCTTAGCAGCTTACATCCCATTTTCAAGAGGTCTTCCAAGTCTGGCTTTCGGATGTTTTGAGGTGCCTGTGGGTACAGAAAGGCATTTCTTGAGAATTTCAGCAACCATGTCTCACATTAAGCACCTAAATTCCTCTGAACACAGGAGGCACAAGGAACCTAACATTTTTAAATGCTGATAGATACCTGTTTGCACCTAAAAATCTGATCCAAGTGTCACTGAAAGTCGGCAGGACTCCCATATGTCCAGTCACTTAGATGCCTAACCCCCACTGATGTAGATATTGTCAGATTTACTTTTGTACGTACCTAATTAATTTTGGAGTACATACAGCATGATTCCCTCAATGCCAGTGGGAGTATAACCCCAAGGAGGAGGACAAGTGAGCTGGGGAAAGTGTGAACTATAATGTGTGAAGATGAGTTCTATGCATGTTTTTGTCATGGAAAACAATAGGAAAATTCTTATTGCAAAGGTCCTTCTATGGGAAATGAGTATAACAACAAGAAGTGCAATCTGCAGGGCAAAAGTTTCAGAGTAATCTGAAAAGCTCTAGTGACTTAAATCACTGTGAGCTGATGGTTTTTTGAAAGGGTTTAGAAGGAAAGATAATATAAAACTTTGCAGGTATTTCTAAGGCTGTGGAGTATATGCAGCAGTACAGCAACAGCTTCTGGAAATCCTCTTACATGTTAATTTGTTCAGCTTTTCAAAGGGGCCAAGAAAGACCTGAGGAATTGAAGATGACTTACTTACTATTGTACTTAAGAGAGATAAAGACTTCCTCCTTAGGAGCAGATAGACTACTCTGTATCTCAATACATATGGAGCACTCCTCCTTTATTTCTTTTCCTTGGGGAAGGTGGGTTCCAATAAGCAGGACATTTCTTTTGCAGCATTCCTCTGAGATTGGAACATATCAGCATTACCTTTTCAGCATCTTGTTTTTTACTGCAGTTCTTCAGTGAAAATTATCCTTACGTATGCCAGGATAAACCACAACTTTTCGCGTTATAGGTAAGAACAAACCATAATCAGAGTTTAACATAAAAAATCTCTGTAACACACACATTTTTACAATATTGCATGCGTTCAAAACATAGATCAAAGACAATTATTAACTGCCTTTTCATCTGTTTTTCTTCTCCATGTAGAAATTGCAGAGATGCTACCAAGCTAGCGCCTTACCAGCCTGGTCAGCATAATTCACAGCTTACTGTTTGCAGAAGATAATTTATTTAATCAGATTTGTTTCTAACTTGAGAGGGCCATCCTCGTTGCACATCAGAAACTCAAAATGGAGCAAATCTGATGCATTCCCTTGCAGAACTACATTGGACAATCAAGTATTAAAACAAGCCATTATTATTAAATAGTCTCAAAGCTATCCTGAACCTTAGCAACGGCCTTAACTTATAAAGCCCCTACAGACTCTCCATAATTTCTTTAGTGATGGTGCAGGCACCAGTTCATATGCAATGACATTGACTGCACAAGCAAGCTATCAGACTTTGCATAGTGTCAAATAAATAAAGCAAAGATGCAACCTACTCAGTAGCGTATCCTGACTTGATGTTTAACGTTTAATTAATGATATTTAGTCACACAACCCAAATTGCCACTTCAGAGAGTGTTGTGGTGTTTTAAGACCTTGACACAGTTATCAATGACCCAGAATGCAATTCTGTGGGGTTTTTTTGTTTTTTTTTTTTTATTATTCCAAATACTAGGTTAATCATGGAAATACAAAAAGGGAATAAACGTAATTAGGTACTACAACCTTCTCAAATGTAAAAAAATATTCACTTATATGTCTTATAAAGTAAGTGTGGTGAATAATAGAGGAAGTCTGAAAGGGAGAGGGTACCTGGGCACCGTGTACAAGAATGCTGTTGCAGGATGTATTACATCCCAGAAATGCAACCATCAGAAATTTACTAGATATTTCTTGTTGAAGAGTGGAATTTACAAAAAAATATTTTGCTACAACTCCCAGGGTGGTATTTCACATATATACAAACACACATGCTCATACCAAAACTTTGTTTTGTGAAGTTATTAACTGCTAAGGCAGAAATTGAGGTGGTCTCCGTATCCTGAAACTACTGCTTTCTGTCATTGTCCTGCCCATCTTTTGTCCATCATTTTTGACATCATAGATCAGTTTGGGTCCCTAAGCCTGATGAAGCACAAACATTTCCCTCCAAGACTTGTGTTTCTTGAACATACCCTTCTGCAAACCTTTCTTTCTGTTTGCACCATGGCAAGAGATACCTGTAGGCAGAGGAAAGAAATACTGAGTACAGCCATCTCTCTCCAGTCATGTACCAGTCACCAGGTTGGCACAGCTGCCTCACACAGACCTTTCTCTTCTGAGATCTCTGCAAGAGCTGTTTCCTGGTCCTGGAGATCAGTCATTTGGCAGTTTTTTCTGCTCCAACACATTGTGGAAGTACAGAAAAGGCCTTAAATTCAAAATTTGTGGTAACGTTAAGATGCTCAAGTGAATAAAATAAAGAATTTCTGCAAAAAGGAGTGTAAGCGGTTTTATTCCAGCTTTGGGGGTATCTCTGAACACCCCGAACAGTAGAGTTGACCTCTATTTCCTAGTGTCTGCACACAAAAAAAACTGAGAAAAAAAAGACATTCTTTAAAAAATCAACTCCTTTGCAACTTAATAGGACTCTGATCACCCATGTAAAATGAGTCATGTTTTATTGCAATCTTCTCTAACCCTGACCTCCTTCACTCAGACACACTTCATGGAAAGAGAGGTGGAAGCACCATTTCAAGAGCAAGAAGCAGGTAATAATATTAAATGGCCACGGTGGGACTGCAGCAATGGATTGAGCAGATTGGATTTGCCCAGTGCACCAAAATGCCCATTCAGTCCTCACTTCTTTACAGGCTGCCTTCCCAGTCCCTCTGTGCTATATTTCATGGTCAAATTCAGGTGATGACATGGACAATTTAGTGTCTGAGTTCTTTCTAACCCAGGACATGGTGTTGTAATTACACGCTCCAGTGCAGGCCTGCATTCCGAGATAACAAACAACCTTGTAAAAGAGGGGGAAAAAATCCTTTAATAAAGTGCAGTTCCCTTCTTCACGGGCTGAGAAAGCCAAACAGCAAACGAAATTTCACTGCATCACTGTGTACCTGGAAGGGCCGTTCAAAGAGAACCTAATTAACACCAGAAATTATACACCAAGAGCTAATGACCGCTAAAAGCACAGTTTCTTCCTTCATCCTAAATGTTTTGATACAGGCTTGATGCAAGTGCAATTCTCATAAGTAGCTCTTTCCCAGATACATTACCTCTGACAACACTACTTCGGTCTCTGGTCTTGCTCGAAAAACTCCTCATTGAGCAGCAACGGCTCATTCCATAAAGCAGTTTTCACACAAGCAAATTATATCCCAGCACACATTCAATAAATCTACACCCAGATCTTCTGCATTTCTATACTTTGGCCTCAAGACAGTGGTAAATGACTGTGGGTTAGGACTGTAAAGTACTGTGGGATGCAAACCACAGGAAAAAATACCCGTGTATCAGAAGGAAGAAGAAGCAGGAGAGTAGAAGATCACATAAATTTTCTCTTAAAGATATAATATAATAACTTGATAGGGGCGAGATGGAGCTCGTAGGTAGCAATATAATTACATAGCTGCTTGAAAAAGTTGCCTTTTTGTTTTGCCAGGATCAGCTTTAACATTCATTAAAAATGTGAGAGCTGTTGCCTCATCTGTTTGTTGAAAAACTTATGGTTACCACTGACTCAGGCACAGGGTAGATGTCTTTATGGATCCTTCAGTTCTTAGCATTTTGTCCAAGTATGAAATAACAAAACACTTCCACTTCTGGACTGGGTTGCCAAAGTTTATCATTCTGTCATTGCCTGATAACAACCTTTGGGTATTTATGTTTTTTAATTTGAGCCTCTTCCTACTTGTTTTTTCTTTTTCTAAAAATCTATTTATACATATGAATGCATTCACAGTAAACATCCCAAAAATCAAGTCAAGACACAGTATTCATGTATTGTTGTAGAGAAGACACACCCTTTTCCCTTATATTTTTTCAAGCTCTGAACAGATGTTATTTTATCTTCAAGCCAACTGGAACAACAGCTCTAAGAGGTATGAACCATATCATTAATCTCAGCACGGTGTTAATTCAGGGTTGATCTATACATAGGCTGAAACTAAAAATATACCCATCCTACAAATCATACCTGCAGTTCAAGTGTGTACATGAATATTTTGGAAGCTTATCCACATATACTAACCTGATTTTGTTAGTAAATCACCACCAGAATGGGTGATAGACAAACCCATATGTCAGCTCCAGTGTTTTTGCTGCAAATCTGATGGAGATTTGTTTAACAGAGAAAGGCCACTCTGAAAGTAAAAACACAGCATTGTCACACCAAGATTCACTGGTAAGTTCAGATTTAAACTCAAGTTGCTATTTTGGTTCCAGTTTGGGTGCACATAAGCTCTCCAATGCCCTGAGATAACAGTTTAAATGTCACTAAAATTAACCTTTTCATTCCTAATCACGGGACTCCGTAATTTATTTACTGTGCATCACTCCATGGGCAGTCATAGGAGACACAATGCCTCATGTTTCTCCTTGTGTTTCTCAGTGAAGAACCAAACTCACCGGAGCTTTTGGCCATTCTGGGATATACCAGACTCAAGGAACTCAGAAACACTTTACATCATATATGAACCTCTGCACAACAGGGAAGAAGGAGGAGGAAGTAATATTCCAGCCACTATCTCTTCCTGCCTCCTCACCTTCGTATCTTTTCTGCACGGTTTTGTCTTCGTTGATGTCCTGCAAATGCATTCACACATAATGAGGGGATCAATTTGAGCTTCCTGATTTCAAGCAGCAGCAGCAGCAGCACTTTACACCCTCTTCCCCCTTTTGTCCCCTTAACAAGAGGACATATGTTGCCATATGCAGAGGGCTCATCCAATCTGGCTTTAAGTTTTAAGCTTTAAGATTGACAGAGGTACAAGTGTCAATCTAACTGCAGCAACAGATAATATCAGACATAAAATTCAGGTTAGGGGATTGATGGCTCTACAGTTGTAGTTGCCTTTACAACTGCTTTGTCTAAAAGCAGCCAAACACTTCCACTGAAAGCTGGACAGCCTTGATATGCTGTGCTCAGAGTAGTCACAAAGCAGTGGAGAGGCCCTCAGGTACTGTCCCAAGCTGGAAGGGCTGCTCTGGTACTCAAAAAGATATACTGTCCTGGAGCCACCTCTTCATCTCCCCAGACAGCCTGCAGACAAAGAACTTGGACTTTTCTCACGTTCTTTCCATAAACATGTCTCTCTTTCTCCTCTTCAGAAAACGATGGGAGAGGAAAAATGTATTTGGGGTGCAGGGAGGAACAAGGTGGTTGTGGGCAGAGACTGGAGGAGACAAAAAGAGCAGAGTGGATGTTCACTGGTGGATGTGAAACACGGCAAGAGAGCAGGTGGAGGAGAGGACAAAAGAAGCACAGACCAGGCAAGAGGGATCACTAGGAGTTTGGCATGCACAGCCCACAAGAATGTGAGGACACTGAGGTGGAGAGGAAAAGCAAATTAATTTCCAGATGAAGATAGAGCAGAGAGGAAATGGAGATGAAACAGGGAAAGAATTAAACTCATGATGGCAAAATGCTGGCCCTAGCAGAGAACTGGCACCACACCAGTGGTGATTAATTACAGTACCTTTTTTTTATCGAAGGTTTGTTCCTTTTGGAATACAACAGTACACAGTTTCAGTATATGCAGACTCTGAGGATAAACGTAAAAAAATTGTTCCTCATCCACATTACTGCAAACATGACTTTAGCACTCCATGCAAGAGTTGCTTTATATTTTATGGGCACTGGGCTTTAAAAGCAGGCTTAATACATAGGGGGATGTTCTTTAAAAGCCAGCAGAGTAAAACTGCTAGTGATGTAAAAAAAAATTTACAATATTTATTATGTGATTGAGCATGTTAATAAACACACCCAAGTTCTGTGCACAAGCAATAACTGACATATTTTCACTGTGGCTTTGGATCCCAAATGCAAAAGTGTACAATAAAGCAGTAGACTGAGACTTTTAGGCATGAGGAAACAACGAAGTACCGTGTGATGAAACAAAATTGGAAGCCATTACTACATCTTCTGGATTCTGAAAGTAGATTTTTTTAAAGATTATTTTAATGCTAAATGATTTTTTGAAAGACATCGTAGAAGCCTGCTTTCAAATGAAAGGGGACAAAAAAGGGATCCTTCCCTTTTGAAATGACCAAGATTCCTAAGAACTGCACTTCACTGCAGAAGTTTCCACTGACAGCAAATAATATTTTATTGGCAAGATCTCAAGTGGCAGGCTGCACTGCACATCAAAAACTGCTATCTGATGGTGATTTCACATGAGGAAAGAGCATCTCTTATGCCAAGCCATTATCTTAAACCTATGATAACAAAACTGAAATGATTCAATACAAAATGCATGCTAAACAGCAGGGATAAAGTTAAAGAATTAAGTTGGATGATGGCCTTGCAATTCAACTAGCGGAGGATTTAGATAAATGTGACTGGTTTTCCATTCATTTCAATGAGCTCATTGATACAAGGTTTTTAATATAGCTACCCACATGCACAGAGGAAAGGGAAGAGTACTATAGCTGTATACATATATCTACCAGATGTTGAAATAAAAAATACACTAATGAAGTTGCCTAACTTCAAGGGCCTGCTGAAGGTTAAGATATGTGTACAGGCCAGGAGTAAAGTTGATATATTGATGTATCAAAAGTTTTAAGCATCACTACAGATGCTCATGAAATATGATTGCTACAAAAGTCCAAAAGTCAATTTTGAAAAATTGTTTTGAAACCAACTTGTGGCATTACATGTTAGAGTGTATAAAGAAGCATTATGGATGAACAAGAGTTTAAAAAAAAGAGAAAAAGAAAACGGAGAGATGACAGAACTTTAACAAAGTTGTGTGGATTCACACAGGTTAATTCTTCACCTAGGATGAAGAGGATAGGTAACATCTTCACGTAGGACCATCTAGGTGAAGATGCTCCTAGAAAAAGAAAGCACTCAACAAGTAAGATCGTTGATTTGCAACAGCAAGCAATACCTTCACTAGGTGTTTCGAGGAAACAACTCCATTTCTGGATAAGGAGGGAGATTAGGGACACTGTTCCAAGAATAAGAAAAAGCAAGTATTACCAAGCTCTGTCCCCATCTTTCTTCTTCCATAGTCCATGTTTCTTTCTTCTCAGACCTTCTATCCTTTGCTAGTCCAGCTAAATAGTCTGGGAGAAAAGAAAGAGAAAGAAGTTCCTGCCTTTCTTCCTTCTCTATACCACAAAACTTACTCATCTTGAGTTGCAACCACAGCAGTCCCTTTTTTACTGGCCTAGCCTCCCACAAACTTCTCCCCACTAAAAACAATGTCATTAAAGATAAGTTCCAGGTCCATAGTTTTGGTCACTAACCAGTGACGTGCTGCCTTAAGTCTTATGAGGGGGCCCTCCCACTCCTGCCAAATGTTCTCCCTTTCAGCTGTGGATATGTGACGTCTAGGCTAATCCCAAATCATGAGCCTCACTCAACTCATTTTTAATCCCCCATGAGTCTTGCAGACACTGTAAATCTTCCACACCCAGCATAGCATCTATTTCTTGGCTGTAAGAAAAGTCAGCACCAGCCTTCCTCTAACACACCCATGCTGAGAGAGTAACATAGCTGGCGCAACAGCTTAGTGGTATGTTTGCTCAACTTAGAGGGTAGATAAAAAGCCAAATACAAAAAGCTTGTTACAAGAAGTAACTGCTATAAAGCTGTGGCCGCGCAGAGAAAAAAGACCCCACTCCTCTTCTTTCTTGGTATGTTCCCACATTTCCCCAATGCCTGCAAGTTCCTAAAATGCAAGGTGTCCTCTTAAGTGCACTCAGAATTCCCATCCCTGACTTTGTAATTATTTTAGCTAGTGTTAAAATAAATGGCCTAGGCATCTTTTTCTAGATTCATCAGTGTTTATTACCCCATAGTAAGGTCTGTCAGATATAGACTCAAAGAATTATAACCTCCCTTGTCCCAGGGGAAAACCATTCCTTGAAAAACAAACCAAAAAAAACCCCAGTGAAATTTCTCTCTCAGTGAGTGCCCTGTGGTCTCAGCAAGAAGGTAGAATAGCCCAAGAGCAATATCAATCGGTCCTTCAGCAATTTTACAGGGACATTGTCTTAAACAGCACGTTTCCATCTGCTGTAAACCTTTCTCTTCCCTCCCCTCTATCCCTACATCCACCATATAGTGACCAGAGAACGGACAGGCATTTGCCCCTGTACTAATGCAAACCAAGGTCACACAAAGCAGTGAGGTCATTAGGAAGTAGAGTGGGGCTGCCACACATGTGCAGATCCAAGGGTGATCCCAGCCCAGGTAGGGACCTGGAGATGAAAGGCAGTGCCAGGGGCCTTATAACCATTTCTGTTGAGACCCCCAGCCAAGGCAAGGTGATGGATCCTGTCCAGGGTTCATATGGGGATCTCAGTAAGGAATAGCTAGAGAAGGGGCCCAGAGACAAGACTGGATATGAGGCAACAAGATAGGTTCCCAAGCTGAAACAGAGCCCACAGCACATGGGCAGTGTTGGCGGGTAGAGTGACCTTGCTGCTCAGGACTGATAAGGCACAAGTCTTACGAGGAGCAGCTGAGGGAACTGGGGTTGTTTAGCCTGGAGAGAAGGAGGTTCAGGGGGGACCTTATCGCTCTCAGCAACTATCTGAAAGATCACTGCAGCAAGGTGGGGATCAGCCTCTTCTCCCTAGTAACAAGCAAGAGCACAAGAGGAAATGTCCTCAAGTTGCACCAGGGGAGCTTTAGGTTGGATATTAGGATAAATTTCTTCATGGAAAGGGTTATCAAGCATGGGAACAGGCTGCCCGGGGAAGTGGTTGAGTTGCCATCCCCGAAGGTATTTAAAAGATGTGTAGATGTGGCACTTAGGGACATAGTTTAGTGGTCGACTTGGCAATGCTGGATTAATGGTTGTGCCTGATGGTCTTAAAGGCCTCTTCCAACCTAAATGATTCTATAATTCTATTCTAGTGCATTAAGGACCCTGACAGATATATCTTACATAACTTAAAGTGAATAACTTATAAAATTATGTCTCTGGAGGAACTACCCAGCAGTGAGCTCTAGTCCCCAGGCTGCAGTTTTTGTACCTCCCACACAAAGCATCAATGAATTATTGGAGAACCAGCACATAACGTCAGTAATAATAATAACAATGACGTATAGCCCCTTGTGTGTTGGACTGAAAGAGGCAGTCACATCTTGGGACTCCTCAGTGGAGGACTGTGGAAGTCAGATACTGCCAGTGGAGGGGAGAGATGATCCCATGCCATGCCAGGACACCACAAAGATGAACAAAGAAAACTGTTGTATAGTTTTTGTGTACTTTTTTTTTTAAATTTTCCTCTGAGCTGAACTATTCCTTTCCCTGAAAGCAGATCTGTCAATTTACTTCAATTTTCTGGGGCTTTAATGCACCTTATGCTTTGCAGGTATGTTAACTTATGGTATCTTCTGCATCTCAAGCTTGGTATAATACACAGCTCTTAATTTTGACATGTAATCATGTCAAACATCTGTAAAACATCTGGACTGCAAAGCAACAGTCTCTTCTCTCAGCAGATAAGGAATTGTCCTACATTAAGAGGAATGTTATTCCTTTCATTTTCTCACTCACTGACCTCTCTAAGAAATTTCTCTGTCCCCTTTCCTGTCTTTCTTCCTCTCTGGAGTGTTAAAAGGCAAGAGCTCTTACATTCCTGCTCTTGTAACCCTGACTTACCTCCACTCCTACCACGAATGAACCTTTCTGTGGACTCACAACACCTTTCGTCTGCAATCCCACTATTGTGGGATCCCTATTCACCCTTTGTCTGAAAAAGGACACACATCTTTCATCTGAACATCTCACTAAATGGGCTGCAGGCCAAGGTGCTACCCCACACAGGGCAGGCAGGTGACACTGCGCACTGACATCACTTTTTTTCACAGAAATTCTAGCAACATTTCTTTTTTCTTGGTTTCTGTCTCTGCATATTTTGCTCTGAAACATAATTTGCTATATCCTTTCCTTTCTTTGATACAGTCTTGATAAGTCCCAATTTTTCTCTTTTGAAAAATCTGATGAAATTTTCCCCAGGAAAGGCTGTGTTCTGAAGAGGTATTCATTATATATTTTGTGTTCCCCTTAAGGAACTTATTGATACGGATTGCTTTTTCCCCTTATTTTTCTTTCTATTTCTTCTCTATTTTCTTGTTGTAATTTGCATATTTGCTTTATAATATTGCTTTGTGAGCTGTTTTGCTTATTTAAGGGTGATTCCATATTTTAACTTAGGTTCTCCTTATTTCTCCTTAGCTGCCTTGATTATGGTACATATGTTTCTCATTAAAAAAACCCAGACTGACAGTGCTTTGTTAAGGTTGGTTCTAGCTGTTTGCTGTGTGGCAGGAAAGGAGAAAATAAAGGTGAAGAACTAGATCTGTAGTGTGTATGTGTG